>NC_073380.1:20193680-20466180 GCF_028641065.1 Leucoraja erinaceus
ACCTGCTGGTTCGGCAACGGAGAGACCTGTAGCGCCTCCCGGATGGTAGGAGGGTAAACAGTCCATGGTTGGGGTGAGAGCAGTCCTTGGTGATGCTGAGCGCCCTCCGCAGACAGCGCTTGCTTTGGACAGACTCAATGGAGGGGAGAGTGGAACCGGTGATGCGTTGGGCAATTTTCACCACCCTCTGCAGTGCCTTTCAATCTCATAAGGGTTCAGTGAAGGAAATAATGGTTTGGTTCAGCAAATATGCCCTGCCCCTCTCTTCTCCCTTTCTTCTCGCTGCCTGTATATTTAAAGAGCTCTTTAGATTCTTCATAGTATCCTGAGATGTTGAGATTTGACAATTATAGACATGTGAGTCACAACTTATCTTATCTGTACAGCTACACAAACCAATCAAATCTAGGTACAGTGAAACACACTCTTCCTGCAGATATACCTATAACAGGAAGTAAATTCTGTCTAGAAATATAACAGAATACATTTTTAATATTGTATCTTTTGTATCCCTTTTCCTCATTCAATATGTAGAATTGTTCATGTGTCCAACCACTTAACTAGTCAAAAACTAGCGTAAAGATATAAAACAAGTAATTGGAAAGTGATAATGGAATCAAAGCCTTTATCTCAAAGGACTGAATTAGAAAGAGAAAAGTAATGTTTCTGACATACAAATCCATGGTCAGATGGATTGTTCAGCTTTGCACCCTCAGGATGGATATTTTAGTTTTGCGAGGGTTCCAGTGAAGTTTGACAACAATAACAGGACAGAAATGCAAAGTCATCAATACATTTTTTCGTGTTGATGCAAGGAATTGCAATGCTGGAATCTTGCTGGTTAGGCAACATATTGAGTCAGGACTGAAGATATGTCTTGACCTGCATCACCCATTCATGTCCTCTAGAGGTGCTGCCTGACCCACTGAGTTACTTCAGCACTTTGTTTTCTAATCTAACTTTGCCTGTATTCTATTGCGATTAGATACTTGAATTACATTAAAAAATAATGTATTAGCAACGATAAGCAGTGATAACAGGAAAGATAGAGGGATTCTGCTTCATTTGCAGAAAACATGAATATTATAATACATAAAACATGAACGAGAATTCATTAACCTGCAGGATTCTCAGTCAGGCTCTACCATCAGTGGGTCCATCTCCCTGACCTGCAGCAGGACTGAAGTCAGCCACACTAAAATAAAACATTTTCTTAAAATAAAGATAGATCTTTATAAACAGGGATTATTGGGGTCTATTAAACCTGTTGTGAAATTGCATATTGTTACCATTTTCAACCGATCACTTTCATTGCAATGATTACAATTACAATCAGCTCCTTCCAATACCATTAAATATGATGCTTTTGTGCTTTATTTCCTGAAGGAGGATCCACCTTTCAAATGATTATATTTGGAGAAGACTGCTGTAACCAGCACTGTCTAAGCCACTGTAGATCACTGTGACTCATGTTATGAGTCATACTTTGTAGTTCTGCCCACTAGGTAACAGAAAGCTTCTCTTCTCTTTCTTCCTCAGTCTCGAGTTATGTGTTAAGATGAAGTTACCTATGCTGTAATGCTAATAAAGTCTTTGGATCTTAATCACTGTGCGTGACTTATGTTATTCCAACAGCAGAGCTCAACAACCCACCACACATCTTTGGGGTGTTTTTGTTTCACCTTTAAACAGATCTATCAACACATAAAGTTAATTTTCAGAAATAAAAACAGAAAATATCGGGAAGACTCAGGTGGTCAAGTAGCAACATTGGAGAAACAAACAGCCATGATTTTCTATGGGAACTGGGAAATGTTAGAAATCAAAATTGCAGAGAGAGGAAAGGAGGTTGAGAGAGCAAAGAGAAAGTCTGTGATATGAGACCTAGAGAGTATGATTGCTACAAATAGTGTTGTTGCAGACAAGCTAGGGCATTGAAGCCTTGTTAATTACGACTGATTTGCCCTGAGGGGGTGTAAATTGGAAATTAAATGAGAACAGGGGTATGTATGAGATAAAGAATAAAGGTGCTGGAATTGGGAGATGTACTGGAAAACAGTGCAATTTTTCCAAACTGTGTAAAGGGGAATGTGGGGAATGCTCAACAAATTAGGCAGTGTCCATATAAAGAGAAAGACGGATTTAACATTACAGATGGATTATCTTTCATTCGAATTGACTGGATGGCCCATTGCTACATCTGGTTTTGCCAAAAGCCTGTTGACATTCTGCATTTGGCTAGGTATGACATAGGAACAGATACTTAGCTGAGGGGCTGGAGGGAATGCATTACCCAGGGTAATGCAATGCCACTCATAATTGGAAGGAAAAGATCAGGATGGGGCAAATTAAAAGAAAACATTTATGATTGTTATTGCACAGATTCATGGGGAAGGAGCTTCTGGATGAGTTAATTAAATGGCCCATTCAAAAACTCACAATGGAAACGCAGGACAAAATCATTTGGTTTGTTTTGCGTTTTTCTGTGCTTCTTCGGTGCTAAAAGTCAAACCCAAGTCTGAATAGTGGCTGGTTTCCAATGTGAAATAAGTAAACCTACATTGATGTGCAAGGAAACTGCTGTCATTGTCCTCCCTAACAAGGGAGTCAAGGTGATCTTATAATTTTATCAGCTATTCTGCGCCATTAATTACTTATTAATGACTCATAGTCAGGTATTAAAAGTGCAGTCATAGCAGGTCAAAATAAACTAGTTTCATTGTTACTTTCCTTCCAGAGATCATTTCAAAGATTTTCCCAGTGAGCTCTACTTGCTCATCTTCTAGACAAAATGTTTGATATTTATTGTAGTCTATTGAAGATAACTCAGTCAGTAGAGATAAAACCTTCAAACAATTTGCAACAAGAGACTCCGTGACGGATGCAACCCTTTAGTGGCCTCTGTCAAATGTCTATAGCATAATTAAAGGGTAAGTTATATACCTCTAGGAGGAAGGACTTTCAAAATGTGTCCCAAGCTGTTTTATCACCTTAAAGTGCATTTTTTTACACGACTGGACAGACAGACACAAGGAACTGTAGATGCTGGTTCGGGCAGTGTCTCTGGAGAACATGAATAGGTGATGTTTCAGGTTGGGTCCCTTCTTCAGACTGATTGTGATGGTACTACTCTGTACAATATAAATGTGTCATAACTGTGCAATCTGAATGAAGAATTTCCATTTTATTGGTGTAATCCATTGGTACCATCCCAATTTGACTGAAGAAAGATCCTGACCCTGAAACATCACCTATCCATGTTTTCCAAAGATGCTGCAAAATCCACTGAATTATTCCTACACTTTGTGTCTTTTAATAATCAGACTTAATCAATCTTAATTATTGATGAAGATTGCAAGGAAATGAGAACTAGATTGTTATGAATTTTGCTAATTCTTTTCATTATTTTTCATTATTTTACACCTTCTCCTGATGATGCAGAGTGATCTGGATTACAGTGCAAGTCCTCTGGGTGTACACCAATGAAGTTGTTTTTTTTCATTCAGAATGTGAAAAGTTAGGAGATTGCAAATAAACTATTGCAAAGTTTAGAATTGTCACAATGAATAATTGAGGCAGAAGCCATTGTACCCAATCATGTTTTTTTTTTTTAAGTTAAATTTGTGACATATGATTTCCTACACATAAAGCCATGATGACCATCACAAATCAGTCTTTGTCTTTCCAAATAGAGATAAGATCCCACTCTTCAGAATACCCACCAGTAACTTTCTCACCACTGATGTTAGGTTCATTAGTCTGTAGTTCCTTGGTTTGGCCTTCTGAAAAATAGTGACATCAGCCACCCTCCAGTCTTCTGTTAGCTTATCCATGGTTACAAATTATACAAATATCTCACCAATGTCTTCCTTACCTTCCTCCGATATTCTGGGATATACTTGCTCAGGCCCCTGGGATTTAGATGAGATTCCCCTTCAGGGAGAATGTTTCTCGCTTTTTACCCTATCTAATCCATTAACTAATTTGAGCTCAATCTTATTTTTTTTTTCAGGCTTGGCAGAATACAAGCCCAGTCCAACACAGTAAACATTTAGTATGATTAAATAAATAAACTGAAAGCACCATGATGTTTGTTTCCTTCCAACTCTCGTCACACCTATAACCCATGATTTTGTCTAAAATTGGCGCAGACAAGCAATCCCATAGCTTCTTTATGTGTACAGGCATAGAAGAGTAACCAACTGGTTGGCTATGGTTTGGTCCAAAACAGAATTAAAAAATGATCAGAAGCAAAACCATGGCTGATCGTCTAATCTTTCCATATCGGATTTATTGGGTCCAAAAATGGCATCCTAACAAATAAGAGGGTTCTCATGAAAATCAAAGAAAAAAACTGCAGATGCTGAAAATATGCAACAAAAACAGACAACACTGGTAAAATCTATCAGACGAGAAAGCATTGGAAAAGAGAATTGACAAAAGTCTACAGAGATAAGAAGTTCAAGGAGGAACTGGAGATGCTGGAAAATTGAAGGTAGACAAAAATGCTGGTGAAACTCAGCAGGTGTGGCAGCATCTATAGAGCGAAGGAAATAGGCAACGTTTCGAGTCTGAAGAAGGGTTTCGACCTGAAACGTTGCCTATTTCCTTCACTCCATAGATGCTGCCTCACCCGCTGAGTTTCTCCAGCATTTTTGTCCACAGAGATAAGAATGTAATTTGTGATTATTGTATTTGTGTGGCACAGCAGACTGGGAGATGACACATCTACAAGAACTTAGTATTCATAAATTAGGATTATGCTGTCACAGTGACTAGTTTAATTTTAAAAAATCCACTGCAATACAGCTGATGGTTTAAGTGTTTCATTTGACAGCAAGAGGAGCACCATGAATGATTGGGGTGAACAACTTGAAACTGGAATGTGCAGAGCGACAAAATTTGCCACCACAGTTCATCTTCACCTTGGCTTTTATTTGCATTTCTGTGACTTCAGCTAATTGCTGTGAGCAGGTGCAGAGCAATGGGTATCTCAGGTCAACACAATTCATTGGAAGCTGGACTAATAGCAGGCACCCAGAGATGGGGGCAGAGAGCAGGCTGACTTATTCAGCTGCAAAATTTAATGAACGAGAAACCACATGCAGTGGACCCAGCAGCCATCACAAGCTCATAATTGAAGTTGTTGTGACATGCATGCTGCGGGATTTAAGTGTTGCTCAAGGAGGCAAATTGTGCCAGCACACATATTCATGAAAAGCAAAAAAAAATCCGTCTCATTCATTTGCCATTTAAAGCAACAACAAAAAAAAACCTGGCATGTTTCAATGTCAAGGCACCTTTAATGAGAAATCATTAAAGCTTTTCTAAGCTGCTTGCAGAAAGATGGCAATGAAATGATCCAAGCCCATTCCATGAATCCCTTCTGTGCTTAGGAGATTCAATGCTTCACAGATCCTTAAAAAGAGTTTAAAAAGATTTTGCAAATCAAAAGATCAAAACTAAGAAACATTTTAGAACAAGCTGACCATGCTATTGAGCACTTTATGGTGATGGTGGTCCACTTGTCAAAGTCGAGTTTTAAAACAAATCACTGTCTTGGCCTTAGCTGCAGTATTATGTTCAACATGGCCAAAACATTACAGGATGTGGCATCTTGGTCGGCATAGGCAAGTTGGTCTGAAGGGCTTGTTTACATACAGTATGACTCTATAACTCTCTATGAATCTATGTGTATAAAGTCCATCTAGGAGATTGTTTGTGTCTTCCTTAGTGAAGACAGAACCAAAGTACCTGTCAACTCGTCTGCCATTTCCTTCAAGGCACCCACATTTCTCTTAACTATTTTTTTCCTCTTCACATACCTGAAGACGTTTTTTCTATCCTCATTTCTATTCTTGGCTAGCTTACCTTCATACTTCATCTTTTCCCCCCATATAGCCATTTTAGTTTCCTTCTATTGATCTTTAAATGTTTCCCAATCCTCTGGCTTCCCGCTCACCTTTGCTATGTTATATCTCTTCTCTTTTATTTTTATACTGTTGTAATTATGCTCCTAAAGCTTAACCCCCTTAGTCTAGTTCAGTATCTCATTAACACCTTGATAACAGTAGCCACTTTATTATCATGGGTTGGGTAGGCTTCGATCCACCGGCTGAATACATCGACTATGATAAGTACATACTATAACCTTGGCACCAATCCAACTTGATGTAGTCCATCTGTATTGTCTCGAACGGACCCATAGGCAATGGTGTTTTTCCCTCTTCACATCCTATTCCTTTCCCTGGATTGTATTTCTGGCAAACCAGGCAATTACTACTTACTTTTTGAACTAAAGTTCGAAATCTTTGATGCCTCCAAGTAGCCAAAAGAGATAGGCCTCACACTTATTCTGACGAGCCATTGTTAAGTGCTGGGTCTGGAGCTGCCCTAACAATGCCGCTACTGAATGTGAGCTATATCAAAAACATAAATAAAACTAAGGAGCTGATCGTGGACTTTAGGAGGGCACATCATCTGAGGACGTACACTCCATTGAGGATAAATGAGGATACTGTGGATAGGGTGAGCTGTTTTAAATATCTGGGAGTCCACATCTCTGAGGATATGACATGGACATCACACGCCGCAGCACTCGTGAGTAAGGCAAGGCAGCGCCTTTACCACCTCAGGCAATTGAGGAAATTCAGAGTGTCTCCGAGGATCCTCGAGTGCTTCTACTCAGCGGCTGTGGAAAGCATCTTGTCCGGAAATATTACCATCTCGTTTGGGAATTGCTCTGCCCAGGACAAGAAGGTTCTGCAGAGAGTAGTGCGTTCGGCCGAGCGCACTTTGGGAACTTCACTCGCCCCCCTTCAGGAACTATACATCAGGAGGTGCAACTCCAGAGCAAATAAAATCATGGGAGACCCCTTCCACCCATACAACGGACTGTTCCAGCTGCTACGGTCAGGCAAACGCCTCCGTTGCCATGCAGTGAGAATGGAGAGGTTGAGAAGGAGTTTCTTCCCAGAGGCCATTCGGACTGTAAACTGCCATCTCACCAGGGACTAACTTTACTGAACGTTTTTCCTTCCAATATGTAAAAGAATATGTGTGTGTTTATGATTGTGTTTATAGTTTGTTTGGTTGTTTGTTTGTCTTTTTGCACAAAGTCCGCGAGCATTGCCACTTTCACTTCACTGCACATCTCGTATGTGTATGTGACGAATAAACTTGACTTGACTTGACTTGAATTGATATACAACAATCTCCTGCTGGAGGGTCAAATTTGCAGCTGATTGTAAACTATTATTTTGAGCAGTTAGAATTTGAGTGTAAAGTAGAATTTGAGTGCAAACCCCTGGCTAGGGATTCTAATTTAGACGAGTAATAGGCAACTGGTCTATGTCTATCCTCACGTTTTTGTGTCATAACTCTGGTTGCACACTTGGATAAAATGGTGCAGTAGAGCTGGAAGGGTCTGTCATACAACAGTCTTCCAATGCCGGGGCTTGCATCAGTGATCTCTTTAAGTTTTCAAAGGCTTCCTGTGTTTTCTTGGTTAGTTTAAACTCACCCTCCTTGCTGGGATTAGGTGTTAGCTCCTTAGTTTCTGGAGATATGTTAGGGATCCAAGGTCTCCAATAATTGACCATGCTAAGCCATTGCCTCATTTGTTTGGCTTCTCTAGGAACTGGGAATTTGCAGATGGGTTCCAGTCTGCTATTTTCTATACTTCCCTGATGGGGAATTGCCTACGTGTTACTTGCTTTGCTTTTATACCTTTTGCCATCTTGGGATCTATCTCAGTATCTTCAATTATTCTCTCACCCTCAGACATATCTTCCTCTTCACTAGGGGGTTCACGGTACCTTCTAAATAACTCCCTCTGATCTCTCACTACTCGTCTAATTCGTCTAGGCTTAGGTTCACAAAAATACTTTGGTGGCTGTACTATTCCTCTATATTTTTTATCCTTAACTACTGGAGATATCTTTTTTGTTTTAGCCCTGGTACTGTGAGCTACGGACTATCTGTCGTCAATGGAGCAGTCGGGGTTAAAGAATCCTGTGCTACAGAATCTGATTGTCCATTGCGTTCACAAGCTAAACAATGTGTGTCTGAAGTGCGGGGAACGCAAGATGAACAAGGCGAAGGCTGTAAATTTCATATTTTAACACTTTCCCAATCCTCCAAACACTCGTCTTCATCCCCCTCAGAACCGCACCGTGGCACCGATTTCTCCCCTGGCAATCTGGAACGGCTCAACACCCCAATCGCAAACTATGTCTGGGGGTCCGTTGGGAGCCCGGTTGAGCCCCCAATGTAATTATGCTCCTAAAGCTTAACCCCCTTAGTCTACTTCAGTAAAACACTAAATCAAGCACCAAATCAACTATTCTTTATTCTTTCCAACAATAACTCCCTAAACAATACCTAACCATCGCTGGTCCAATCCTTGTGTCTGCTCATTCAAGCCCTTCAGCCATGTGCAAGCAGACACCTCTAAAAGGTCACGCACTCCAAAGCGCCCCTCCAGAAGATCGACTCCGATCCTCGTCGGGTTCACTCTTTTATAGGTCATCGGACCCTGTGGCATGGAACTAGATGGGGGCAGCAGCCCCTACAAACCAATCTCAAACATCGATTACATTACACTGTTATTGACAGTTCCCTAACCCAATCACAAAGTGCCCCATTACATTGTTTCTGCAGAAAGTTTTAGCAGGAACTCAGTTAACATAGTTTACACATATATAGAAACATTTTCCCAGGTAATTGTGAACAGTCAGAACAAGGCTTCATGATTTAACCAATCACAAGATAACAACATAGACACTCTGCAACAGAGTTAACCGTACTTACAACTCCCCCTTATCTGACCAATCCTGACCATGCATTTGCAACCCCTCTGAGCTCCTCTGCAAAAGTCCTTATACATTTTAACAAAAGAAAGGACATCTCGACCTCACCTCATCCTGAAAATTCATCTAGGGTCCAGACTTTGTGGCGCCAGCTCACAGCTTGTAACTTTTCACAGAAAGAGGCCAAGCAGGCCTAGCAAATGCAAATATCCTCCATTTTGTAATACCTCTAATTTGGCCAATATTAACACTGTCCTTGACTTCCATTGTCAGCCGTGGTCACCTCTTACTTCCCTTAGAATCTTTCTTACTCTTTGGAATGGAATGACCCTGCATCTTCTGGATTATTCCCAGAAACACCTGCCATTGCTGTTCCACCGTCATCCTTGCTAGCGTCCCTTTCCAGTCAACTTTGGCCAGCTCCCCCCTCATGCCAACATAGTCCCCTTGGTTCAACTGCATACTGACACTTTCAATTTTACCTTCTCCCTCTCAAATTATCAGATTAAAACATCATAATATGATCACTACCTGCTAATGGTTCCTTTACCCTAAGTTCCCTTATCCAATCGGGTTCATTACACAACAATAAATCCAGAATTGTCTTCTCTCTGGTCGGCTCCAGTACTAGATGCTCTAAGAATCCATCATAGAGGCACTCCACGAACATTCTTGGGGTCCAGTACCAACTTGATTATCACAGTCTACCTGCATGTTAAAATCTCCCATAACCACTATAACATTACTTTTGTTACATGCTAATTTTAACTCCTGATGCAACTTGCACCCTATCTCTAGGCTACTGTTTGGGGGCCTGTAGATAAATCCCATAAGGGTCTTTTTACCCTTACAATTTCTCAGTTCTATCCGCAATGATCTACATCTTTTGATTCTATGTCACCCCGACCAAGGGACTGAATTCCTTATCAACAGAGCCACCCCACCCCCTCTGTCCACCTGTTTGTCTTTTTGATAGGACGTATACCCCTGAATATTCAGTTCCCAGCTCCGATCCTCGTGGAGCCATTCTCTGTAATTCAACATCATACTTACCAATTTCTAACTGACCTTCAAGCTCATCCACTTTAGTTCTTATACTTCGTGCATTCATATATAACACTTTTAATTCGGCATTTACTTCCCCTCTCACACCAGTTCTTATTTCACCTGACCTTACTCTCTTATCCCTGCTTGAACTTTCCATCCCATTATTTCTGGTGTCCTTCATAACTTTTCCTGTACTCTCTTCCCCTTTAACTCCATCCTTATACCCCCATTTGTCAACCCGCTATTTGTTTAAACCCACCATTGTAGCACTATCAAATCTGCCTGCCAGAATGTTGGTCACCTCCTGTTAAGGTTTAACCCGTCCCGTTTGTACAGGTCACCCCTACCCCAGATGAGATCCCAGTGGCTATAAAGTTAAATCCCTGCTCCCTGTACCAGCCCCTCATCCACACATTCAGATCCCCTATCTCCCTGTAGCTCACCATCACGAGGTACAGGAAGCAATCAAGAGGTAACCACCCTGGCAGTCCTGCTTTGCAGCCTTCTTCCTAATGGGCATGTCCCACTTAGGTTATATTTAGGCGACTGCCGGGGACTGTCATAGTTGTAGCAGGTCGCTGAAAAAACAGCGAATGGACCCCCTTTCAACATAAAATTTGAAATAGAATCATACTTGAACAACAAAAAAAAAGTCAGCACCGGCGACAACCTACGTTATCCTGGCAACAACCTACTTCATCCTACCTAGTAAAGTAAGTAAGTAAGTACATTTTATTTATATAGCATGTTTAAATCAACTTGCGTTGAAACCAAAGTGCTTTACATAAAAGAAATAATTAAGTTTCCGTAAATCCATAGAAAAAATTAAAAATAAGAAAAAATGACACAACACATTATAGAATTCAACATGAACGTCTCCCCACAACAGAATCAACATTTCCACTGTGGGGAAAGGCATCAAAAAACTAAGTCCTCTTCCTCTGTGAATCACCCAAGGTCGGGGCCTAGTTGTGACCTCCGCAGCCAGTCCAATATTTTCAGGCCTTCTTGCCGGAAAGCTGGAACTCCGGCGTCGGGTGAACACTCCTCAGCGGCTTGGAAATGTCTGGAGCGGCCGCTCCCGCCCCAGAGACGGCGGCACCTGAAGTCGATAGGCCGCGCTGGCCGGAGCCCCAACTTCTAAACCCAAACGCAACACCGCCCGCCGGACGCTCCGCAGACCACAGCACCTTGGATGTTGGAGTCAGTGGTCACAGCCCTCCGGAGCTTACTGCACGGCAACCCGGTAAGGCATCGCCCGCTCCATGATGGTGTCCCATGCGCTGTGCTGCCGCCAAAGCTGTAGTCCCGGCCGGTCCCGACAGGAAATGCATCTCCAGTCCGATGGTAGGCCGCGAGGAAGGGGCGAAGAAGCAGCTCGGAGGGAAGCCGCCTCTCCGACCAGGTAGGGGGCTAGGAAATAGCGTTTCCCCCTTCCCCTCCCCCCACATAAAAGACCTCCAACTATCATTTTTGTTTTTTAACAGGATAAAAAATAAAAATAAAAAAGGGTGAAAGGGCGGACTACAGGGAGAACTGCCATACACAACGGCGCTCTACTCCTGTCATCCTGGTGACAACCTACGACAGCACCTATGTCAGGTGAAGTCAAGTTACGCTCATTGGCGTCAAGCAACTGTCGCCGACTGTTGCTGAAAAGTTTTGAACATTTCAAAATCCAGCATCGACCAGTAAAACGCTACGATTCTTGGGTGGCTGAGGAGACGACTCATGACCATGCAGGCGACACCTCGGCGACCATGTGGTGATAGCCTAGTCGCCTGTAGTCGCCAAACAAATTGCCTAAGTGGGACAGGGGCATAACTCACTAAATTCATATTGCAGAACCTCCTTCCTCTTCTTCCCGACGTCGTTTGTGCCCACATGCACAACCACTTCCAGCTGCTCACCTTCTCTCTTGAGGATGTCCTGATGTCAGTCTGAGACATCTTGCAATATGCGATATGCCATTTATTGTCACTATACATGTACAGTGAAACTGAAAGCTGCTCGTACTCAGTGCATACATACAATTTAGCACAAAAAACAAGAAACAGAAAAAAAACAAAAAACAGAAGGCAGATGGGGGGGGGGGGGGGAATAGGTGCACAAATTCTGCGGCGCTACATACATATATACATATATACAGATGGAAGTCCGTGTTGGGCGGTGTAGTCAGTGCATGTGTGAATTTGAATTTATAGTAGATATAATTCTCGGAAAGCAACTATTCCTGAGTCTGTTTGTCCTGGATTTGATGCACCTATAGCGCCTTCCAGAGGGCAGCAGGTCGAACAGTCCAAACGCAGGATGGGAGCTGTCTTTGATGATCTTCTTTGCCCTGCTAAGGCAGCAGGAGGTGTAGATGTCCATCAGGGAGGGGAGAGGGCCTCTGCGCTGTCCTGGTTACCCTCTGAAGCCTCTCCCTGTCTGCCATGGTGCAGCTGCCATACCATGCTGTAATGCAGTATGTCAGCAGGCTCTCGATGGACGAGTAGTAGAAGGTCAGCAGCAGGTTAGAGTCCAGGTTGTGCTTCCTGAGGACCCTCAGGAAGTGCAGCCGCTGCTGAGCCTTCTTGATGACCGCTGTCGTGTTGTCCGTCCAGGAGATGTCAGCAGCGATATGGATGCTGAGAAACCGGAAGGTGTTGACCCGCTCCACACACTCGCCGTTGATGTGTAGGGGGGCTAAGTCGGTGCTGTGCCTCCTGAAGTCGACAATGAGCTCTTTTGTTTTCCTGGTGTTCAGAGCCAGATTGTTTTCTGAGCACCAGGTTGTCAACTTCAGGACTTCCTCTCCAGGGAGGCAACAGACCATCCTTGAGTCTCGCCTGTCACCACAGAATCTCCTGTCCGCATCTCGGACAATGGAAACACCCACAACTATAATTCTGCCCAACGCCGATCTCGCCGGTCAAGTCTCATCACTAGGATTAGAGCCACTGACCTGTCACCCTTTAACTGCTTCACTGACCTTTCAGCCTTATTTACAGTTTATTCCCATTGTCATCTCAGTTTTACATTGACCATTGTAAATTAAGCCCGCTCCTGCTTTTGCTTTCCTCCCTTGAATTCCATTTAAAAGCTCTTTGCTCTCTGAAGAATTGTCAGCTGTCCATTCCCTCCAGAGATTGTGCCTGGCCTGCTGAGATACTCCAGCACCTAGTGTTTTACTGAAGATTCCAGCCATTGCAGTTCCTTGTGGCTCCTCTTTGCTCTCTTGTTTCTCCCCATCAGCCTAGTGCATGATTCACAAAAGGATAATATTCAGATATAGCAGGGAATTAAAGAAGCTAACAGACAATTAATCCATATTGTTCAGGAAAATGAATGCTAAAGGAAAGGGGTTATTCTTCAATTATACGGAGCATTAGTTATTACTCTTTCTGACCGACATACACTATAAACCCACTGACTCCCATGGCTATCTGGACTACACTTCTTCCCACCCTGCTTCCTGTAAGGACTCCATCCCCTACTCCCAATTCCTCCGTCTACGCCGCATCTGCTCCACGGATGAGGCGTTCCACACCAGGACATCTGAAATGTCCTCATTATTCAGGGAACGTGGGTTCCCCTCCTCCACCATAAATGAGGCTCGCACCAGGGTCTCTTCCATACCCCGCAACATTGCTCTCTCTCCCCATCCCCCCACTCGCAACAAGGGCCGAGTCCCCCTAGTCCTCACCTTTCACCCCACCAGCCGTCACATACAAAAAGTAATTCTCCGTCAGTTTCGCCACCTCCAACGTGACCCCACCACTCGCCACATCTTCCCATCTCCCCCCATATCTGCCTTCTGCAAAGACCGCTCCCTCCATAACTCCCTTGTCAATTCTTCCCTTCCCTCTCGTACCACCCCCTCCCCGGGCACTTTCCCCTGCAACCGCAAGAGATGCAACACTTGTCCCTTTACCTCCCCCCTCGACTCCGTTCAAGGACCCAAGCAATCGTTCCAGGTGCGACAGAGGTTTACCTGCATCTCTTCCAACCTCATCTATTGCGTCCGCTGCTCTAGATGTCAGCAGATCTATATCGGTGAGACCAAGCGGAGGTTGGGCGATCGTTTCGCCAACACCTCCGCTCGGTCCGCAATAACCTAGCTGACCTCCCGGTGGCTCAGCACTTCAACTCCCCCTCCCACTCCGTCTCCGACCTCTCTGTCCTGGGTCTCCTCCATGGCCACAGCGAGCAGCACCGGAAATTGGAGGAACAGCACCTCATATTCCGTTTGGGGAGTCTGCATCCCGGGGGCATGAACATCGAATTCTCCCAATTTTGTTAGTCCTTGCTGTCTCCTCCCCTTCCTCAGCCCCCCTGCTGTCTCCTCCCATCCCCCAGCCTTCGGGCTCCTCCTCCTTTTCCCTTTCTTGTCCCCGCCCACCCCCGCCCCCGATCAGTCTGAAGAAGGGTTTCGGCCCGAAACGTTGCCTATTTCCTTCGCTCCATAGATGCTGCTGCACCCGCTGAGTTTCTCCAGCTTTTTTGTGTAACCTTCGATTCTCCAGCATCTGCAGTTCCCTCTTAAACCCATTAGTTATTACTTTATCTGCAGGAGTTAATTGATTGACAAGAATGTCACATCTTTGTTTTCAAATTCTCGCCCAAGGAAGATACCTTGGTAAGCATCACATCCCACACAGCACCATTAAATATTTTAACAGGAATTTCAGTAGTACACTCCAAATCATTTCCCCTCTGGGTCTGTTGGACTAATGTTTCAGGGCCTGGAGTAGATAGAGATTGAGATTCGCAGATGATTGCTGCCATTATTATTTAAAGACATCTTAATAGGAACCTGAGGGACAACTTTTTCAACTTTGGTGGGTATATGGAACGAGCTGCCAGAGAATGTAGTTGAGACAGTGTTTACAAGATATTTGGACAATTACATGGATAATAAATGTTTAGCAGGATATAGGCCACACATGGGGAAATGCGGGTTGCCTAGATGGAGCATCTTGGCCCGCATGGATGAATTGGACCGTGTGACCCTATGATTCTATGATATATCAGGATTGAAAAGCAGTTGGGATTAATTCACTTGGCTGATATATGTTACCTAGTCCACCTTTCTTACTTTCTTCTCTCCCTCACTTTCCCTCTTTCTCTGTTTCTCCTCTTTAAATAGCCGCCTTAAAAACTGACCTGCATTTTAAAGAAAGCAAATTTTACAACTATAGGATATTCCAAAGCATCATAAAACCATCACGATTCCTTCCCATCCTACCAAATAACTTTTTCCAACAAATCCTACAACCTTGCATGACCCAAATATTGTTTTTATTCTTTTCTTGTTCGACTCTAAAAAGAGATGCTATATGACAGGGCAGCACATTGGTCAGCCAGGAATGCTGAGGCCCCGTACAAGAAGGGACAGAGCCGGCTGTACTTTTTGAGAAGGCTCTGCTCCTTCAACATCTGTAGTAAGATGCTGCAGATGTTTTACCAATCGGTGGTGGCCAGTGCAATCTTCTTCGCTGCCATGTGCTGGGTCAGCAGGGCGAAGGCTGTAGATGCCAATAGGATCAACAAACTCATAAGGAAGGTTGGCTCCATCCTACGGGCTGAGTTGGATTCATGGGAGGTGGCCTTGGAGGGGGAGATGCTCCTCAAACTGCGGAGCATCCTGGATATAAGGTTAAGAAGGAGAGATAGATCACCCATGTTTGAATGGCGGAGTACATTTGATGGGCAGAATGGCCTAATTTTGCTCATATCACATGACTTTATGACCTTATTATCAACATGTAAAAGACAATGGGTTACTGGAAAATGAGTGGGGATATGGGACTGACGGGAATGCTCTGGAAATGGGCTACACTCAATGTGCTTCTGGTGGGCGGCACGACTCACGTCACAGCCGCCTCTGCAGTCCGTCTGTATTTTTTTTAATCATTTTTTGTCTCGTTTGAATGTAGTTTTTATTATTTTTTTGTGTATGTGTGTGTGTATGTGTGTGGGGGGAGGGGTGTGGGGGAAACTTAAAAAAATCTATCCCCAGCACGGAGAACGCGACTTTTTCACTGTCGGGTCTCCGTTGTTGTTGGGGCTGCAACGTGGAGCAGCCTCCAGCAGGAACGACCTGGGGCTCCAGTCGCGGAGCTGCGGAGCTACTCACCATCATGGAGCTGGCCAAGTTCGGAGCGGGAGGAGCGGTGGTGGCGCGCTGCTGCGACCTGACCCTGGGGATTCGGAGGCTTACCGCAGGTCTGGTGGTCAGTAACACCGGGAGCCCGCGGGCCCCTGCTGGGTGACCGCTTTTCGGGCTTCCCAACAGCGACTTCACCCGCCCGAGTTGCGGGGTTGAAGAGTATCTGGAGCGGGGCCTTACATCACCGCCCCGCGCGGCTTGGAATGGCTGCGCGACTTTACTAGCGCCCACCGGGGGCTCCAACACCAAGACCCGGAGCATGGCCTTGCATCACCCGGCGCAGCGTTAATGGCCGCGAGACAAATGCCATCGCCCGCCGGGGGCTTTGACTTTGACATCGGGAGGGGAATGGGGAGTGCAGGGGAGAGATAAGTTTTTGCCTTCCATCACAGCGAGGAGGAGATGCGCTGTGATGGATGTTTGTGTAAATTGTGTTGTGTCTTGGTTCTTTTTTGTGTGTATGACTGCAGAAACAACATTTAGTTTGAACCCTAATGGGGTTCAAATGACAAATAAATTGTATTGTGTATTGTGTGTTGTAAGAACATAAGTATATGATACATATTGAACATATAACATGTTAGAATCTTGATCATGCTCTATCACTCAATAAAATGATGGCTAATATGATATTTGGCCTAAGCACTACCTTGACAGGTCCACCTACCCTTTACTTCCCCAACAATCCAAATATCTAATTATTTTAGGCTTGAATATACTTAATAACCTGCCGCCCACTGCTTTCTGGGGTGGAAAACATAATAATCTCAGCCTCTGGGAAAATAAATTCCTCAACTCAATCCCAAAAGGCTATACCTTGCTTATAACAAAACCCAATCGACATAGTTAAGCATTTTTAAAGTATCTATCAAGGTGACATAGTTGTGCAGCAGTAGAGTTGCTGCCTTACTGTGTCAGAGACCTGGATTCAATCCTGATTATGGGTGCTGTCTGTATAGAATTTGTGCATTCTCCCCATGACTGCATAGGTTTTCTCCAGGTGCTCTGGTTTCCTCCCACACCCCAAAGGCATGCAGGTTTGTAGGTTAGTTGGCTTCTGTAAAATTGTAAATTGTCCCTCGTGTACACGACAGTGCTTGTGTACATGGTGATTGATCATCAGCACGGTCTCGGTGGATCGAAGGGCCTGGTTCTTCATTGTATCTCTAAGCTCTAAACTATATGTCTTCAAGCCTCCTTAAAATCAGGGACTGAGTACTGCTTTAAAAATAAAATGTATCAGATTTGGTGGGGGAGGAGGCAAAATATGCTGGTGACTTTTTTTTAATTTTGCAGGTTAAAACAAATCTGAAAAAAATCATAAAATGTGAGGATCTACATGCTGAGTGTTACAGAGCAGAAATGCAATAATTCAATTGAATGTAATAACAGGCCGATGGCTGGACGTGAAACTGTAATTGAATCAAGGGTTACTGCTGTCATGATAAGCCTTGATTTATTGTTTTGCTGCATCTTCCATCTATTTTTGCTTATTATATAATATGTGTATTTTAATAGGTCTCATTAATACGAGTCATTTTGTCACATGTCCTCTGCCTGGTTTTATCTAGCTGGTCATTTGGTATCCCTTGTGTTATAGATTCACCCTTGACTGAAAAGAGGGTAGCTTCTGAAAGGGCTTGAATAGACATGTTAGTTTTTGTCTTTGCTACCAGATGCAGAAGAATATATTATGTAGTTTAGTTTAGTTTAGAAATACAGCATGGAATCAGGCACTTAGTCCCACGGCGACCATCGATCACCCATTTACATTAGTCCTGTGATATCCTACTTTCTCATCCACTCCCGACACACTAGGGGCAATTTACAACAGCCAATTAACCTACAAGGCTGCATATCTTTGGAATGTGGCAGGAAGTTGGAGTACCAGGAAGAACCCCATGCGGTCACAGGGTGAACACGCAAACTCCACACAGACGGCACCCAAGGTCGGAATCGAGCCTAGATCCCTGGCACTGTGAGGCATCTGCTCTACTAACTGTTCCATTGTGCTGAGCTATGTAGTTAATAATATATTTTTTTAATGGTTAAGTTGGGATCATCGAGTCACAGAGACATAGAAATGGGCTTTAATCACCTTTAATCTCTTTCTTCCCTGATCCAGGAGGACAGGCATGGTGAGAGTGAAATCGACAGGTAGAAGCATTATCACAAAGTGAGGACATTCCTTCCTTCAGCTTCCGCATCTATTCGTCCTCTTTAAAGGACATACTGGTCCCAAAATGCTGCTCGATGTTACCACACATATTTCTGATAGTCTATTGTATGTGCACAGAAATTTAGATGTCTAAATTAAATCAACCTTAACTCCACAGATCTTGGGGAGGGAAGTAGTTTAGATAAAAGCAATAAGCCTTTGTAACTGGTATCCAATGACATAAGATCGGGCCTGATGCCTTTAAAATGAGCTACGGGAATTCTTGTTGTGGGGTTGAACTTATGGCTACTGCTCCCATGCTAGCAACTTTACCTGGAGTGATAAATTAAAAGCCAGCAATTACAATTCCTTCCATGTTAACTCATTCTCAGTAATTTTCATATCAACTTTTACTTCAGATAAAAAAGGGGCCAATTCCCACTGTGCTGATTCATATAACTAACATATGGGCTGGCTTACTGCTTGTTCTGCATGTTGATTCAGCTGACATGGGAACTAAATTACAATCTGCTCTTAAACTGTCCTGGCTCACTTACGATCTGGAATTTAGTCAAATCTTCAGTGTTGGATTATGTGGTTTTGAGGGTGACTCTCTGTCTCTGCTGCATATGGGATTATTAGGCAGCTCGGATATTAACTGAGTAATCACAAAAGATCATACAAACCACAAAACAGTTGCACCTGGAGACATTTGGATTAAATGAGGTTGAGAACAAGGCTTTGTAAAATAATTCCCCCTTACTTCTGAACAATTCAAAGCTGAAACGGGTAACTATTTCCCATCAGTGAAAAGTCACAAAGTGCTGGAGTCAGGCAGCATCTCTGTAGAACATGGATAGGTTGGGATCTTTCTTCAGGCTCTTTTTATTGTAAACAAGCACATGCAGTTCCTTGTGTTCCCATCGCTGAATTATAACAGGCAAAACTAATTCACTAATTGTTTAACCTAGCTCTCAAATGTGGGGCATTTAAAGGATTTTCTCAGTGATGGAAGAGAGAGAATCATTTCTATTTTGGAATAGTGAAACTGATATGGAATCCAGGGACCCAGATCACAGGGCCCAGTGTGTCAAAGAACTATGATTAAGAAACAGAGATCACATCTTCTGGTGATGAGGATGGGTTTCATTAGGGTTAGGGTTAGGGCTAGGGTTTGGGTAACCTAACCCTCATAAAGAATTTAACTAGGGAAGATGACACTTCTGCAAGACATTACATACATGTTATCTTAACATTCTCATTATGCTAGTGAGAATGAAGGTCAAGGTTCATGAATAGGAGTAGGATTAGACCATTCGGCCCATCAAATATACTTTGCCATTCAATCATAGCTGATCTATCTCTCCCTCCAAACCTCATTCTCCTGGTTTCTCCCCATAACCTCTGACACCTGTAGTAATCAAGAATCTATCTATCTTGGCTTTACAAATATCCACTGACTTGGCCTCCACAGCCTTCTGTGGCAAATAATTCCACACATTCACCACCCTCTGACTAAAGGCTACATAAGGGGCTTTGTCTAGATAGACACAAAACCTTTATCCCAGGATGGAAATGTCAAATACCAGAAGGGATAGGTTTAAAGTGATTGATTAAACATTTTAAGGAGATATGTAGAGCAAGTTCTATTTCCACAGAGAGTGGTAGATGCCTGGAACGTACTGCCTATGGAGGTGGGAGAAGATTATGTATGTGATGTTTAAGAGCCGTAGAGATATATTCCTTTATAAACAAGGATTAGAGGGATATCTATCATGTGCAGGCAGTGGGGAATAATTTAATTTGGCATCTTGTTCAGCACAGACAGTATGGGCTGAAGGGCCTGTTCCGTTCCTGTGTTATATAGTTTTGTGTTCTCTGCTCTCAATATATTTAGAAAAGAAGTGGAATGCTTTAAATAATGGAAATTAAAAAATAAAAACTGATGAAAGGATAATAGGGGAAAATAGAGGGTTGAACAAAATTCTACTCCTTGGAGCACAGGAGGATGAGGGTTATTGAGGTGTATAAATCATTAGAGAAATAGATCAGGTATTCTATTAAGGACATGTAATAGAACAGATTCTCTTGCCCAGAGTAGGTAAATTGAGGACCAGAGGGCAGAGGTTTAAGACGAAGGGGGAAAAGATTTAATAGAAATCTGAGGGGTAACATTTTCGCTCAAAGGATGGTGGGTGTGTGGAACAAGCTGCCAGAAGAGGTAGTTGAGGCATACGACATGTTTGGAGGAATCTGGACCAAATATGGGAAGGTGAGACTAATGTAGCTGCGACATGTTGACTGGTGTGGGAAAGTTGGGCAAAGGTCCTGTTTCCACACTGTATCACTCTATGATTCTATGACCTGGAACACATGCCACTCGTAATTACCTTTGCCAGATGTGAAAGGTTGGACTCCCATATCCTGCAAGCACACTAAAATGGAAAATAACTGAAAACATGAAAATAAAGTAAGTAAAATTCAGCAGCAAAAATGTCTTTAATAAGTTCTTAATCTTTAAATAAATTTCACAGTAAGATTTAAGGAATTGTACACATTAGACAATGTAAGCAGATAACAAAAGAATGTTAGAAACAAAAAGAAGAAGATTGCATTTGTTTCCTTTTGCCTATTTTGCTCTTCTATAAGAACGTGGGTGATATTACACATCCTTTACTAACCCCATGTCCCTTGATTGTTGTGATACCTGTAAGATCAGTCCCTTTCTGGCTTGAATATACTTTGTGACGGGGCTTACCCAGCCACCTTGGATAGAGAATACTTTAAGACAGATATCATTGTCTTCTGAGGAATTTATTTATACATTGTACCAGTTAGTTTTGCATACATATCCTTATGCTTTGTTAAATAAAACTATAGCTCCACCTTTCATGCGTTTGGCTATTTTAATATAAATCCTCTCCTTTAGGAGCACTGGTATAGTTTGTTATATAATATAGCCTTAAAGATATTCAAATGCATTTGGGGCACATTTTTTGTGTTTACCAGATCTCAGCCAGCTTCTAGATTATTACCCGGGCTTCTCATTTATCTGTGTGATCTGCTCTTCTGGAACCAGATCCGTGATTTATGAGATGGCTGGAGAATTAGGTCTGATAGATTAAATGGTGGTGACATCTAACAAATAAAGAACATTTGTCCTCAACATGATCTACACACATGGATCGACTATTTGTCAGTGCCAAATGCCTTGTTAAAATGGCAATAAATATGATCATTGAGCGCATCACATTGTCAGTTCATGCAAGCATCTCAATATTTCATTAGGTGTGCAGGCTAATAGGACATTTCAATGGAGGTTAAAGACAGTCATTCTACAAGATATATGTGCACTCTAATACTAATTGAGGTTGAGCACAAATACTTTACAGGTTGTCCATGAGAGGCAGGATAATCTTAACTAAAATATAGTTAAGAGTTGTAAACAAAATTCTCTATTCAAATGAGAGTGAAAATTTGCTCCTACACACATTGCAAAATGCAAAATCCCCTTTTTTTATGCAAAGAACATTTGCACCAAACATACAGAAAAATAATCCTCGTCACATTTTTTTATCCATGATTTATATTTGCCGAACTTCACCCAATCATTGTGATATAGTGGAACAAAAAAAGTCGGGTTGGTTGTGCTCAGAGTTTAACGTGTTGGAAGTCAGAAACGATAAGTTATTGTTTATTTCAGTAATTATATTTCCTTGTAAGAATTATGGAGTTTAATGAAAATCAACCAATCTCTTGCCAATATCTAAATAGAATATAATTTTCACGAACAAGACTGACTATGCACCATCATAAAGGAAAATGTAATTCGAGCATAAGAGTAAGGCTCGCTAATTGCCAAGGCAACAAAAAAGCATGAATTAAAATGTCAGGTTCTGACAATTATACACTAATGGAGAAATCCAAGACCTCAATAAAACAAACACATTAGGATTTTATGGAATTTTGAAACAACTGATATTAATCACAGTCTAAGTATCAGCGAAACATCTGTACATATTTTATTCTCTCACATACCTCACTGATACATTCTTCAGCTGATGATGGACTCAACTTTGATCATCTCTGAAATCTGCCGAATGTTCAGAACATAATCTTTTATACAGTAAAATCACCAGCTACAGATGGATTACATTCTGAATATAATGAGAACTGCACTGATATGCTTCATTCAGTATTCCCGGATTCATACCAAGAAATGCACAAGCAAAAGAACATTTATTCAACCAATTACAGTAAACCCTGAATTACAGTATTCTTCTCCATAGACTTTAGCAACTCCCTAAGTGTATAAATTATAGACTCATGATCATGCAATGACTGATCAGAAAAACTTGAAAAGTATATTTCCAGTCAGTCTCCATGTCTGTTTCTCATTGCCTTTCTAAGACAATACCAAGTGAATCCCAAATATTTTCATTCCGGACAGGTTATGATAGAAACATAACAGTATAGTGGCTCTCTTGTGAGACAGACATTGCAAACCTGAATCCCTGGGCAGAGGTTTTGCTGAATGAAGACATATATTAATGGACTGAGATTAGCAGCTGATTGCCTAATCTAAGTTCCTATTTTTCAAAATTTGAAACAGGAAATAATAATATTGAAAATCCCAGGCGTTTATTCCTCGGTTAAATTAGTTTACATTTCATATAACCATTCCTTGCAGCACTGAAAATTATATTGACTCTTTCATTGTATTTAGGCAAATTCTATTTAATGATGTACGCATAGTCCAGCATGATATATGGACAGTCCAGTATGATATCTCATAGTCCAGTATGATATTTGTGTTTGATTACAAAATTATCTGGGATAGCAGTAAGGACACCACCACCACTCACTCGCGAACATAAGAAATACCAACAAAGATAGATCTTAAAATCCCTCAATCATGTTCCATTCAAAAGGTTGCGATTGATTTGATCTTGACTTCAAGTACACTTTCCATCCTGTTTATATTCCAAAACTGTTAATCTGGATATATTAATTGAGTCAGCCTAGGTTCGAGAATTACAAAAAATTACAAATGCTTATTCTGAAGAAATGACTGCAGATACTGGAATCTTGAGCAAAACACAAATATCTTGAAGAACCAGACAGTCAGGTAGCATCTGTGGAGGGAATGGGCAGGTGATGTTTCAGGTTGGGACCATTCTTTAGACTGAATGATTCTGAAGAAGAGTCCCAACGTGAAATGCCACTTGTTCATTTCCTCCAAAGATGTTGCTTGATCAGTTGAGTTCAACACTTCATGTTTTACTCTAAACCAATGTTTCCTAATTCAAGATTCCATCATGAGGCAAAATGTTCTCACAACATCCTTTCTGACAGAGTCGTTTGAAACCTTATTCATTGCAAAAACAGACTTTGTTGCCGGTCTCGACTGGAAACGTCACCCATTCCTTCTCTCCAGAGATGCTACCTGTCCCGTTGAATTACTCCAGTTTTTTTTTGGCTAATCTCACATTTTTCTCCAGTAATATCACTAACATATCACTGCATGGCATCAACCCTGCAGTCACCACAAAAATGTGAAAATATGTCAAAATCTAGTTTTAAACATGGCTGGGATGACACAGAAACATAGAAAATAGGTGCAAGAGTAGGCCATTCGGCCCTTCAAGCAAGCACCGCCATTCAATTTGATCATGGCTGATCATCCAAAATCAGTACCCCGTTCCTGCTTTTTCCTCATATCCCTTGATTCCATTACCCTAAGAGCTAAGAGTGATATCTAACTCTGCTAGACATGCAATCTTTATGAGCACCAGAAAAGATTTGCACAATTCCTGATGAGACCTCAACATTGTACACTTCCTCTTAGTTTACAACACAGCATTAATAAAATGGCCTCAGTCTTTAAAGGCACAGTGCCAACCGTAACTACTTTGACAGTAACATGGGTGCCTGGAGGAGTCAGAGGCCACAGTGGAATGGGAGAAAATTCCTATGACAACACCACAGAACATAAAAGCCAATGTGATATTTGCCATGAAGAAAGTCTTGAATGTCTGTAAGAGGTAGGGAGAAAGGGAGGAGAAAGGAGTTGATAATGAAGTTTCTGTATATATTTGACATGTAATGCAGGGCTTTTACGGGCAAAGAAAAATCTTGCCGTCAGGAGACCAAAGGCACTTTCTACAATCATTCTAGTACATCAGTGGTTCTCATTGTATTTCTGCTCAGCTAGTAAGGTGAGAAAGTGCACTGGGTGAGGTACCAGAGTAGTCAAGGATAATCATTGCCCCACAGGTTCCTTTCTTCCACGCACTGTCAGTTGTGTACTCGCACTCTCATTGAACTTCATGGAAATACGGCATTTACTCACGAGGAAATTTTTCATGTGATCGACGTTGATCAATGCACCGAAGAAGTGAAATTATTTCCTGTGCATAGCAAGGGCAAGGCTATTAAGGGGACCTTAATACATGTCTGCTTCCACTTGAGGAAATATAGACACAGAATGCTGGAGCAGCTCAGAAGGACAGGCAGCATCTCTGGAGAGAAGGAATGTTTCGGGTCGAGATCCTTCTTCAGAACCGAAACCCGAAACGTCACCCGTTCCTTCTGTCCAGTGATGCAGCCTGTCCCACTGAGTTACTCCAGCATTTTGTGTCTATCTTTTGTTTAAACCAGCATCTGCTGTTCCTTCCTACACATGTGGGAAACCAGCAATGCTGATAAGTCCTGACATCTGTGATTCTATCTGTTCCTCACTGAAATCTTTGTAAGCCTAATGGTCTCTGATGCCGTGATGAGCAGTATGGGAAACAAGGTGGTCTGCTGCAGTTACTTGGAAGTTGAATGTCAATGGGGCCTTGACCTCCATGGAAAAAACAGCCTAGGCTCAAGAGTGGAACTGCAAACCGACCTGCAATGTATTACATTTCTCAATGATACCCCAGACCTAGAATCTCTGAGCCTGTGAATACACTATTCATCAGGAAGGTCCAGGTAAGATATGGGACTCTGAAGACTCCATGCATGGGCATGTTTTGAGTTTATTCTCCTAATATTGCTTTCAATATTCCAGTGTGGTCTGCAATGTTATCAAGAAGGCATCGCTTGAATGAGTAATAAAACCGCTAACTGCTAAAAATAAGACACTCCCTGTAATTTTTTGCACTATGGATTTTTAAAAGTGTTCACATGGCCTGCAGTAACTCTGAAGGTTCTCAACCAGGTCTCCCAAAGACAATAAATTACTTCTTAATAATAAAAAATAACAATGCTCCAATTTATACTGTTATAGGCAAAAACTTAGGTTATGCGAATATTAACTTGCAGTATGTGGCCGATCCTGTCAATGTCATGCATACTAATATAATAATGAATGAAAATGCTTGGTTCAGCTTTGTATTTGGGGAGATTCACCTGGCAATGATCTCTGGTGCAAACTATTTTGGGTAAAATTGAAATCGGACCACATAGCATCCAAATAATCAACGATGTAGGATCTAAATTTCTTGGCTTGCCCCCCAGCAATTGAGGAAACGCTCTTTGATATCTGTTGTCTCTCAAAGTGTTTTAAACAGCATTTTCAACAATGGGAATAAGTCAACACCAACAAAATTCAGTTTCTGCGAGCGAGTTAGAATCACGTTGCTGTGAGTGAAATATTTAGGTGAATCACACACAAATATTGAATTTAAAAATCTACTTCAGTCCCACTTCACATTATGAACAAACTTCTGCAGAATGTCTTAAATCGCTGAAAGATTCACAACATGTCGCTCAAACAAAAGCACACTTAAATTAAGTTTATGGAAATGAGACATGAACTGTTATAGGCAGCAACAATTACCAAGCTCCTCAAGCAGACAGAAGCATCTTCGAACACTCTATCAAGTTGTTGACAGAGCAAGTGCGAAAGCAAAAGGGGGAGGGGGTGGGACGGATATGAAAAAACTGAGTTGGGAAAGAGCATAACTGAAGGAAAGAATGTCAGGTAATC
The DNA here is from genome assembly GCF_028641065.1 of Leucoraja erinaceus. Lineage (NCBI taxonomy): Eukaryota > Metazoa > Chordata > Chondrichthyes > Rajiformes > Rajidae > Leucoraja > Leucoraja erinaceus. Next base: position 20,219,828 of record NC_073380.1, read on the forward strand.
AAAGAAGGAGACGATAAAATAGACTAGAGAATATTAGTAGGCAAGGTGAAGTAAAGGGCTTGTGTCACTGCGGGGACCTAATTCGCCAGTTTAGAAGAGTTTGTCCTCGACTCATACTCACAGCATGGTTGACACAAGGTCTTAGGACGTCTTTGTAACTCTCCTTCATGCTCGAGAGTAGTTCCTGCGTGCTCGAGGCCTCAGTTAGGTCGCAGTGTTTTTTTTAGCAAGCTGAAAAATGCCCGCGAGTAAAAAAAGATCGCCATGGAAAAAATCGACATTTTTTACTCGTAGGTTTAGTTGAGCTAGCTCGTGATGCTATCGTTGGTAATCAAAAGCAATCAAAGGTAATCAATTGTTTAAAACCGACTGGTAATGTTAATTGCCTGCTAAACTTTATTAAACGTTGTCTGGGTTCTTAAAAGTGTCTCCCCTCCTTCCCCACCTTCTCCTCCCCCCCTTCTTCCCCACCCCCTTCTCCCCCCCCCCCTCTCTGCGCTCTCTAAAGGCCTTACCGTAACGGTGCCCCCCCCTTCTTCTACCTTTCCCCCCCCTTCATCCCCACCCGATTTACAGACAGCGCATCCCCTTTCCCTGGCCCCCCCTCTTGCGATGTCTAAAGTGTGTTGTGTGTGTGTGTGTGTGTGTGTGTGTGTGTGTGCCGCATGTGTACCTGTGTGTTCATCGTGTGGTGTGAATTACAGTGTGTGCTTCCCCGCTTTTTCCCTGGCCCCCGTGTGTGTGTGTGTGTGTGTGTGTGTGTGTGTGTGTGTGTGTGTGTGTGCAGACGGTCTTTCCAGCTTGCGGTTTCATCACTGACGATCGATCCAGCGAGGTTTTTCAGGCGAGTGCCCTCGAGCTTGAAGGTCGAAGACAGTCGCTGAAAAGTCTCATTAGTGGGACAGGCTCTTAATGAAGACTTATTCCCCAATATACCATAAAAAGAGGTATGTGGGATGCATTTCCTCACTGGCAAACACCAAGCCCATAGAGTGTGCTCAGGGTTTAGTTTAGTTTAATTTAGAGATACAGCATGGAAAAAGGCCATTTGACCCACTGAGACCATGATCACCCGTACACTAATTTTATGTTATCCCACTTTTGCATTCACTCTCTACACACTTGGGGCAATTTACAGAGGTCCAATTAACCTACAAACCTAAGGTACACAAAAAAGCTGGAGAAACTCAGCGGGTGCAGCAGCATCTATGGAGCGAAGGAAATAGGCAACGTTTCGGGCCGAAACCCTTCTTCCTACAAACCTACATGCCTTTCAGATGTGGGAGAAAACCATAGCATCCAGAAGAATCCCATGCTGTCACATCAAGAACATACAAATTCCACACAGACAGCAATTGAGGTCAGAATCAAACCTGGGTTTCTGGCACTGTGAGGCAAGAGGTCCAGAGCTTGAACAGCTGCGGGGGGGGGGGGGGGGGGGGGGGGGGGGCTTATGGAGCACTAGTATGGGTGTTGTGGGCAGAAGGAATAGGTTTCCAGAGGGCTAGTATGGGCATTGTTGGCTGAATGAATTATTGGGCTGGCAGCTGAGTCACTCAGGCCTGGTGGGCTGGCAGCAGAGTCACTCAGGCCTGGTGGGCTGGAAGCTCAGTCACTCAGGCCTGGTGGGCAGGCAGCTCAGAAACTGCTAGAAATTCTGCCCAAAACAGGTGAGAGACTCTTTGAGAGAGAAGGGGGATAGGGTGGAGAATCAATTTTAGATATTTTTCATCTTTTTCTGCAGATCACAGCAATGAAGGAGGAAAGTCTATCCTGGCCTGGATCTCACAGGGAGCCAATGAAGGGAGGGAGAAAAATATTGGGATGAGGTTTAATACAAGGAGAATACTTACTGATGTGCCAAAAGGACTCATCCTGGGCTAGTACATACCTGATGGGCTGAACAAGCTCTTTTAAAAAAATCAGAGTGAAATCTCAGTGAAAAGCACTTTTTTTTCTGGACATTTCCTGGCCTGGCCCGGGCCTTTTGGGTCAAAAAGCTCCTCCTGGGGTAATACAGGTATTTTGGGCAAAAGGGACTGGTTTCTTGGCTAATAGGGGCCTTGTGGGCTGAAATTAGTGGTTTCAGGCAGGCCTAACAACTCATTTAATTTCCATTTCAATTTCAAGCACAAGGACAAGCAAACAGCTCATTGCATTTTCAGTTCACTTCCATTGCCATTGTGGTTTCAAGCACAGGCCAGGCCAAACCAAACAGCTGATTGGATTTTCATTTCACTTCCATTTCCATTGCAGTTTCAAGCATAGGGCAGGTCAAGCCAAACAGCTCATTGCATTTTCACTTCACTGCCATTGCCGTTCCAGGTTCAAGCACAGGGCATGCCAAGCCAAACATCTCATTGCATTTTCACTTCACTTCCATTGACATTGCAGTTTCAAGCACAGGGCAGGCCTAGCCAAACAGCTGTTTGCATTTTCACTTCACTTTCATTGCCATTGCAGTTTCAAGCACAGGGCAGGCCTAGCAAAATGGCTGATTGCATTTTGACTTCAGTTTCATTGACGTTGCAGTTTCAAGCACTGGGCAGGATGAGCCAAACAGCTGATTGCATTTTCACTTCACCACCATTGCCGTTGCAGTTTCAAGCACAGGGCAGGCCAAGCCAAACAGCTCATTGCATTGTCACTTCACCTCCATTGCCATTGCCGTTTCAAGCAGAAGGCAGGCCAAGCCACACAGCTGATTGCATTTTGACTTCAGTTCCATTGCCGTTGCAGTTTCAAGCACTGGGCAGGCCGAGCCAAACAGCTGATTGCATTTTAACTTCACCTCCATTGCCATTGCAGTTTCAAGCACAGGACAGGCCAAGCCAAGCAGCTCATTGCCTTTTCATTTCATTTCTATTGCCCTTGCAGTTTTAAGCACAGGGCAGGCCAAACAACTCATTTCATTTTCATTAAGGGCTAACAAATCATTCATTGCATGTACATTGCAGACTCACAGTGCAGTTAATTCACAGCTTAGAATGAGAGTCATGACCATTCCCTCGCAATTTTGCAGAGTGACTGAGTCATGTCCAGGCATCAGGGGTTTTATAGACCTGCCCCCGCCCCCCCCCCCCCCCCCCCCCTGGAAGGGGAATTACATTTATTGCGGTGACTGACAGGCAAGAGGATATCAAGGTTTTTTTTAAACACTCATAACTTTTTTATGTTTTATCGATGGGAAAAATCCTCGGGGCCTGCTCAGCGGAAGAGGACTGTGAGTAAGATGACCAAAAACCATAGCGGTAAATGGTAGCGTTTTGTCTAAAATTAATATACAGCACTGACAGGAAGTGGTCAAGATGAGAATTAATTGTATAGAAACACAGCACTTGGCTGCGTAGGTGCAAGTGAAACAATTTTCCAGAAGCTTACAGGATACAGTACAAAGTAATTTATTTGATTAGTCTCCCTTCAGTAAGACTTAATGTCAGCACCTTCCACTGCCTTCATATGATCTAAAGTTGGAATTATGAAAAATCACTATTTCATTGATAATATCTCCTTCCCCGTTTTATTTTACCACCACAATTGGTATATAGCAATAATTCAAATTAAATTATTCATTTTATCCTACAGTTACTCATCATTATCACTTGAATAGATACTCAATTAAAAATCAACAGTTCAATTTACAATTAACAATGCTTTGAGTCTGTTCCTCTTATATTTCCGAATAAGACTCTGAGTTACATTTTGTTTGTTATTGTTCTTGCAACATGGCTTGGAATATTTATTACATGAAAGGCACTACATTAGTGTCAAGTTTTCTTGTTGGTGTGATGTGGCCTTACAATCTTTCCAGAAGCTGAACACTAAACATTGCTTTAGCTGGAGCTGTTTCACTCAATGCTACACTAAAATCACTTCTGGAATTTACCTCTGATCAATTATTTGCCATTTTCTTTCTTTTGGCATTTTCTAAATAGAGCTGAAGTACCATTGTTTAAATAGTGCATTTCTCAGTGTTTCTAAAATTATCCTATTTTAATTTCACAGCCTGGCACTTTATTCTCCACTGTTTCCTGAATCTTAATGGAATTTAATCGACCTTTCGAAGGATTTTGCATACAGGTGAACTAGCAAGCCATCATCCAAAGGAATCCACAGTCAACTTAATCACTCAAAAACATTTTCCATGTTATTAATCATAACATATATGCATTTCCTAAAAGATAAAACTGGTAATGGGTGGAAACATTAACAAGATTGCATCCTTTACTAATTGTGTCACAAAGACACAAGGAGGAAAGATTAGCCTTGGCCTGGTTTCAGAGAAAGATTGAGATCATAAATACATTGGAGCCAGGGAAAGAACTCCGAGAGTCATAGAGTTCAGCACAGAAATAGGGCCTTTGGCCCACCATATCCACCTCAGCCTTTCTCATCTATTAATTCTAAATTACTCAATTCCCTCCAAAAATGCTCTCTGACCTGCTGAATTACTCAAGCGTTTTGTGTTTTGCTCAAGATTCCAATCTCTGTAGTTCCTAATAGCTCTAATCCCATTTGCCTGCATTACAACCATATGTTTCTATGACTTGCTTATTCAGGTGTCTGCCTAAATGCCTCTTAAAGCAAGTGCCAGCATCTGATTGCACTAACTCCTCTGACAGAATATTTCAATCAATCATTCTGTGTAGAAAACATCCCCTCACTCCCCCTTTAAGCTCCATACCTTAAACCTATGGCCTCTTGATGTGATATAATTAAGATAGAGTTATAGAGAAACTATGCTTTTCAATTAGGGCACTGGAATAGTTAATGTGATTTTTTTTACACATGTTGACACTCCGTTGCTACACTCTTCCACATTCACTTTCTCTATAATCTCACATTTTGCAGGGCTTGACAGGGTAGATGCTGAGAGGATGGACTCGAGAACAATGAACAGAGCAGAATAAGATAACAATGATCAACATAAGAGGCCATTATTTTAAGACTAGGCTGAGGGAGAATTTATTCTCCGAAATAATCATAAATCTTTGAAATGTTCCCATCCCAAAAATTAGTGGAAGTAGGGCAATTTTCAAGGCTGATAGATGTTTACTCTCTAGAAAACTGGAATGGATCTACCACAATGTCATTGAAAGACAGAGCAGATGAATGGTTGAAGATTTAGGCCTGGTCCTATTTCTTACATTAATATTCGTTCATGTGCACTTCATTCACAGTGAATGACTGTGAGCAATTCTGGCCCCCATATCTGAGGAAGGGTGTTCTGGCATTGGAGAGGGTCCAGAGGAGGTTTACCAGAATTATCCCATATGATGACCATTTGACGCCACTGGGCCTTTACTCACTGGAGTTTATAAGGATGAGGGGACACCTCATTGAAACTTAGCAAATAATGAAAGGCTTGGATAGAGTTGGATGTTCTCTAGGACCAGAGATCATAGCCGCAGAATAAATGGACGTTCCTTTAGGAAGGAGAAGAGGAGGAATTTCTTTAGTCAGAGGGGGTGAATCTGTGGAATTCATTGGCATGGAAGGCTGTGGAGGCCAAGTCAATGGATATTATTAAGGCAGAGATAGATATATTCTTGATTAGTATGGGTGTCAAGGGGTTATTTGGAGAATGCAGGAGCATGGGGTTGAGGGGGAGAGTTAGATCACCCGTGATTGAATGGCAGAGCAGACTTGATGGGCCAAAGGGCCTAATTCTGCTCCTATCACATCGACATGAACTTCTTAAAATGATTTTTCTATTCACACAAATTCACAACAATGGCAGGGTTCTGGGGAGCAGAGGGATTTAGGAGTGCAGTTACATAGTTCCTTGAAATTAGCGGCACAGGTAGTCAGGGTGGTCACAAAGACTTTAGTCACATTGGCCTTCTGTCTGGGTATTGAGTATAGATATTGGGAGGTTATATTACAGTTGTACAAAACATTGGTGAGGCCACATTTGCTTATTTTGTTTCACTTTGGTCACCCTGCTATAGAAAAGTTGTTAAGTTGGAAAGAGTGCAGAGAGATTTACGGGGATGTTGCCAGAATATGAGGGCTTGAGCTATAGGGAGTGGTTGAACTTCCATAGCAAAAGGATTTGAGTATAGGAACAGGGAGGTTCTACTGCAGATGTACAGAGTCTTGGTGAGACCACACCTGGAGTATTGCATACAGTTTTGGTCTCCTAATCTGAGGAAATACATTCTTGCCATAGAGGGAGTACAGAGAAGGTTCACCAGACTGTTTCCTGGGAGGTCAGGACTTTCATATGAAGAAAGACTGGATAGACTTGGCTTGTACTCGCTAGGATATAGAAGATTGAGGGGGGATCTTATAGAAACTTACAAAATTCTTAAGGGGTTGGACAGGCTAGATGCAGGAAGATTGTTCCCGATGTTGGGGAAGTCCAGAACAAGGGGTTACAGTTCAAGGATAAGGGGAAACTCTTTTAGGACCGAGATGAGAAAAAAAAAATTCACACAGAGAGTGGTGAATCTCTGGAATTCGCTGCCACAGAAGGTAGTTGAGGCCAGTTGATTGGCTATATTTAAGAGGGAGTTAGATGTGGCCCTTGTGGCTAAAGGTATCAGGGGTATGGAGTGAAGGCAGGTGCAGGATACTGAGTTAGATGATCAGCCATGATCATATTGAATGGCGGTGCAAGCTTGAAGGGCCGAATGGCCTACTCCTGCACCTATTTTCTATGTTTCTATGTTTAACTGGCCAGGACTTTATTCCTTGGCGCACAGGAGGATGAGCGGTAATCTGAGAGAGGTGTATAGATAGAATAGCCACACAGTCTTTTATTCAGAGTACGGGAATCCAGAACCAGACATTTATAAGACCAGAGGTATAAGCTAAGCAGGAAAATATTTAATAGGAACCTGAGGGGTAAGGGCAACTTTTTTTCACACATAGGGTGGTGAGTATATGGAACGAGCTGACAGAGGTGGTAATTGAGGCAGGTACTACAACAGCATTTAAAAGACATTTGGACAGGTACATGGATAGGAAATGTTTAGAGGGATATGGGCCAAATGCTGGCAGGTGGGACTCGTGTAGATGGGGCGTCTTGGTTGGCATGGGCAACTTGGTCTGAATGGTTTGTTTCCACATTCTATGTCTCTTTTACTCTAATTCATGCATTCTCTCTATCTCTGTGCACAAATGGACTGCAGCTACACGTTCTGAATGTAGAACCCTTAATCAGGTACAAAAAGATAGAGCTATTACCATATATTACATCCAATTACTGTGAAAAAGAGAGAATTAATTACAATTATGCTGTGGAATTATAATCAAAAATTACCTATGTATTCTAAAATAATTTAATGGCATTTAAGCAAAAATGTAATGCAAAAATGCACTCTGGCCTTTTAGACATTAATAAATGCGCTTTGGAAATGTAATCAATAATGTTTTCATCATTAACATAAATTAATGAACATTTTTTAAATAAAATCTGGCAAATATTTAATTCAAATTATATAGAGAAATAATTAATTACATTTGGAAGACTTTAATTTGATATAATTCATATTAAATCAAAGTAATATTACTAGAATGATGCATATAACATTTTATTAATGGTATATTGTAAGTTTAATATGTTGGAATATGGTTAACTGATAATATTTCCCAAATAATGCAGTCTGTTATTTTCCTCGTCAGTTAAAGTTACATACCTCCAGTATATGATACTTACTGAGCAAACCAGACAATACTCATTCACTTCTGCAGTACTTTTGCTTCTCTGTCACCACTTGTCTGGAAATGTATGGTCCTGTCTAATAATATAATCCATTTGAGTATAGAGCCATAGGTGCACTTGGCTTTATTGAACTTCATTGAACTCTTTAACAAATCTGTGGGGAGATCAAGTGGCAGGATCTCCACAAAAAATAAATACATTTAGTTATCTGGAGGTAATGACAATGCACGATAGGTACTCGGACCTCCCGTGGATTTTTGAAGAAACAGCAGCAAAGAGAAGCAGGAAAAGGCACTGATTGGCTCTAGCCTGAGTGGGAGGAGAGCTAGAAGTGAGTCAGAGGGGGAAAACAGTTTAAAACTGAGGAATTTGGTTTGTAAATTGGTAAATTAGGCAATTTATCAGTCAATATAAGCAAGACGGCTCTTAGGGAAAGGCAGTGGCCTTATGAGAAAAGCGTGAGTCTTTGGATCGAGAGTCTTCAGCGAGGAGGCTGAGAAGAGGAGGCTACACATAAAGCTCGAGAGGACGGAACGCGGTGAACACATGTCAGGGCAGATGAGACAGTCCAAAGCAAGCAATGTCTGTGAAGGGCACGCAGCATCGTCAAGGACTGCTCTCACCCCAGCCACAGTCTACCCTCCTACCATCCGGGAGGCGCTACAGGTCTCTCTGTTGCCGGACCAGCAGGTTCGCTCTTCAGGGGAGATGCTAACTGTATTTCATTGTCTCTGTACTGTACACTGCACAATGACAATAAAGTTTGAATCTGAATCTAAATCTGAGGTAGTCACGCCGAGGTTATGGGAAGAACCAAGGTGTGTGATGGAGAGGAAGGCTGGAAATCGTGGAGTGCAGAAGACTCATGTGGCTGTGCCTAATGAAAACAGGTACGCCCTCTTGGGAACTGTCCGGGGAGACGATGTTTCCAGTCCGAGCGGCGGACACGTCGATGGCTCCAATCCTAGAGATGGGACTCTAGTGGTGGGTGACTCCATTGTCCGAGGAGTGTTCAGGAGATTCTGTGGCGGCAGACGATATGCGAGGATGGCCTGTTGCCTCCCTGGAGGCAGGGTTCAGGATGTCATGAGCTGAATTCTGAACATCCTTGAGAGAGAGAAGGTGAACAGCCAGCAGTAGTTGTGCACGTAGGCACAAACGACATCGGGAAGGAGGTTCTCCAACATGACTTCAGAGAGTTGGGAAGAAGACTGAAATGCCGGACTTCTAGGGTGGTTATCTCTGGATTGCTTCCAGTACCAAGCACTAGTGAGGAACAGGAACAGGGAGATAGGGGATCTGAATGTGTGGCTGAGGGGCTGGAGCAGGGAGCAAGGATTTTGATTTATAGACTGGGATCTCTTCTGGGGTAGGGGTGACCTGTACAAAAGGGACGGGTTACACCTTAACTGGAGGTGGACCGACATTCTGGCAGGCAGGTTTGCTAGGGCTACACGTGTGGGTTTAAACTAAATAGTGGGGGGGATTGACAAATTGGGAGTATAAAGATGGAGTTGAAGGGGAAGTGGCTACAGGATTCTCAAATTAAAGGGAAGGAAAGCTTGAGAATGGACAACAGAGTAAGGTCAGGGCCAATTTTGAGGGGGGGAAGTGAAAACGGAGGTCAAAGTGCTGTATATGAATGCACAAAATAGAAGGAACAAAGTGGACGAGCTTGAGGCTCAGTTAAAAACTGGCAAGTATGATGTTGTGGGAATTATTGAGGCATGGCTGCAAGAGGGCCAGGGCTGGGAACTGAATATTCAAGGGTATACCTCCTATCGAAAAGACAGACAGGTGGGCAGAGGGGGTGGGGTTGCCCGGTTGGTGAGGAATGAAATTCAGTCCCTTGCAAGGGGTGACATTGAAACAGGAGATGTGGAATCAGTATGGATAGAACTAAGGAATTGTAAGGGTAAAAAGACCCTAATGGGACTAATCTCCAGGCCTCCAAACAGTAGCCTGGACATAGGGCGCGAGTTGAATCGGGAGTTAAAATTGGCATGGAGCAAAAGTAATGCTGTGGTTGTTATGGGAGATTTCAACATGCTGGTAGACTGGGGAAATCAGGTTGGCACTGGACCCCAAGAAAGGGACATTATAGAGTGCCTTCGTGATGGATTCTTTAACATCTTGTATTGGAGCCTACCAGGGAGAAGGCAATTCTGGATTTAGTGTTATGTAATGAACCGGATTTGATAAAGGACCTCGAGGTTAATGAGCCATTAGGAGGCAGTGACCATAATATGGTCAGGTTTAATCTACAATTGGAGAGAGAGAAGAGTAGATCGGAGGTGTCATTGTTGCAGTTGAATAAAGGGGACTATGGGGCCATGAGGGAGGAGCAGGCCAAAGTTGACTGGAAAGATACACTAGCAGGGATGACAGTGGAACAAAAATGGCAGGTGTTTCTAAGAATAATATAGAAGGTGCAGGATCAGTTCATTCTGAGGAGGAAGAAAGATTCCAAGCGGGTGAAAGGAACAACCATGGCTGCCAAGGGACGTCAGGGACAGTATAAAAATTAAAGCGAAGAAGTACAACGTAGCAAATATGAGCGGGAAGCAAGAGGATTGGGTAATGTTTAAAGAACAACAGAATAAACCAAAAAGACAATATGGGGAGAAAAGATGAGGTACGAAGGTAAGCTAGCCAAGAATATAAAGCAGGATAGTAAAAGCTTCTTTAGGTATGTGAAGAGGAAAAAAATATTTAAGACCAAAGTTGGACTCTTGATGACCGAAAAAGGTGAATTTATTATGGGGAACAAGGAAATGGCAGATTAGTTGAACAGGTACTTTGGATCTGCCTTCACTAAGGGGGACACAAACAATCTTCCTGATATAATACTGGCCAGAGGATCTGGGGTGATCGAGGAACTGAAGGAAATCCACATTAGGCAATAAATGGTGTTGGATAGATTGATGGGACTGAAGGCTGTTAAATCCCCAGGGCCTGATGGTCTACATCCCAGGGTATTTAAGGAAGTGGCTCTAGAAATCGTGGATACATTGGTGATAATTTTCCAATGTTCTAGTTCAGGATCAGTTCCTGGGGATTGGAGGGTAGCTAATGTTATCCCACTTTTTAAGAAAGGCGGGAGAGAGAAAACGGGGAATTATAGACCAGTTAGCCTGACATCGGTGGTGGGGTCAATTATAAAAGATGAGATAGCCGTACATTTGGGTAGCAGTAACAGGATTGGTCCGAGTCACCATGGATTTACAATGGAGAAATCATGCTTGACTAATCTTGTGGAATTTTTTGAAGATGTAACTAGGATAATGGACAAGGGAGAGCCAGTGGATGTAGTGTACCCGGACTTTCAGAAAGCATTTGATAAGGTCCCACATAGGCGATAGCGGGCAAAAAAGGGCACGGTATTGGGAGTAGAGTGCTGACATGGATAGAGAAGTGGTTGGCAGACAGGAAACAAAGAGTAGGGATTAACGGGTCCCTTTCATAATGGCAGGCAGTGACTAGTTGGGTACCGCAAGGCTCGGAGCTGGGACTGCAGTGATTTACAATATACATCAATGATTTGGATGAAGGGATTCAAAGTAACATTAGCAAATTTGCAGATGACACAAAGCTGGGTGGCAGTGAACTGTGAGGAGGATGCTATGAGAATGCAGGGTGACTTGAACAGGTTGGGTGGGGTAGTTGGCAGATGCATGGCAGATGAAGTTTAATGCAGATAAATGTGAGGTTATCCACTTTGGTAGCAAAAACAGGAAGGTAGATTACTATCTAAATGGCGTCAAGTTGGGAAAAGGGGAGGTACAACGGAATCTGGGGGTCCTTGTACAGCCTATGAAAGTAAGCATGCAGGTACAGCAGGCAGTGAAGAAAGTGAATGCCATGTTGGCTTTTATAACAGGAGGAATCGAATATAGGAGCAAAGAGGTCCTTCTGCTGTTGTACAGCCCTAGTGAGACCACACCTGGAGTATTGTGTGTAGTTTTGGTCCCCTAATTTGAGGAAGGACATTCTTGCTATTGAGGGAGTGCAGCGTGGGTTTACAAGGTTAATTTCCGGGATGGCGGGACTGTCATATGCCGAGAGAATGGAGCAGTTGGGCTTGTACACTCTGGAGTTGAGAAAGATGAGAGGTTACTCATTGAAACATATAAGATTGTTAAAGGCTTGGACACACTAGAGGCAGGAAACATGTTCCCAATGTTGGGGGAGTCCAGAACCAGGGGCCACCATTTAAGAATAAGGAGTAAGCCATTTAGAACGGAGATGGGGAAACACTTTTTCTCACAGAGAGTGGTGAGTCTGTGGAATTCTCTGCCTCAGAGGGCGATGGAGGCAGGTTCTCTGGATGCTTTCAAGAGAGCTAGATAGGGCTCTTAAAAATACCGTAGTCGGGAGACATGGGGAGAAGGCAGGAAAGGGGTACTGATTGGGGATGATCAGCCATGATCACATTGAATGGCGGTGCTGGCTCGAAGGGCCAAATGGCCTACTCCTGTTGTCTATTGTCTATTGTAATTGGAAGCCCATAACATGTGATGTGCCATTTTTGGTGAACCTACTGTATATGACCAGGCAACCGTCTATGGGCTCCTATGAACCAAAGCATACATGTGAGGCACATGCCATTTTTGTTTAAATGATGTCAAAAACCTCAACTCTAAAATGTCTAATGGTTCTAATGCCTAGACCATTCATCTCTTGTTTGCATGTATTGGTTGTTGTTTTTAGCTGGCTGGTACATTCTGCATATCAAGGAGTTGATTGGAATCAAATTAACGTGGGCCTTTAACTCAGTTGTCCCCATTTTGCCCATTACGTTTCCCTCTACACTTGGCCAATTATTGCAGAATACGTCACAATCAGGTCACATTTGTTCCAATCTATTTTTGAACAAATACATCTATAAATATAAACCAAATTGAGTGTAAAGAAGTGTTATCAACACACTGTGACTTTACTTCATTTATTCATACTGTAACATACTGTAACATTACAATGAGCACTAGCTGTACGTGGTCCGTCACGGGAACTAGAGAGAGGGCAGTGGGTGGGGAGGTTATAATTATACGTGATATGGGGAGTGGTTAGTAGTGGTGAGGTAACTATATTAAAGGTACATGCACATATCATCTACATTGAGGAACTAATCATTGTCTACAAAATTATGCTGATCAATTTACAAACTTTATGTCAAATAGTTGCCTGCCTTGCAACTTTGAAGCTTCTGATGCACATAGAGTGCAGAATGTGTTTATGTGGTTGCAACTTATGATTTAAAAAACAATCACTACTTGTACATATCAATATATTTAACAGTAGTAGTTTCATGGCAATTTCTTGTTTATATCAAAGGTTCATAAGTTAATACATCCCTTTGACTGTGTCTCTCCTGTCCCTAATAAAGGAATGTGTCTGAATTCTCTGATTTTACAGGTTAAAAAACCATGACCACCAGTTTCAAGAATAGCTTCTACCCAACAACTATCATGCTCTTGAACACTACACAACACTAAACTAGGAACTATGGATTGCCTTTGGTTGAACTAAGGACTTTGGTTTTCTTTGCACTGGTTTGGGAGTTATTAATTTATTGAAATTTTGATTATTGTACATTATCAATGTGCATTGTGTTTATAGAACTGTTATGCTGCTACAAGTAACAGTTTCTTGTTTCATTGTGGGCACATTTGACATTTAAGCGCTCTTGACACTGGCTCCATCACGCGAGGCGCTTGACTTGTCAATTTTGTTCACGTGACCATATATCACCCTTTGCATCTAATATTCCAAAGCATCTGAAGCCTAATTTCTATGATTTTACTTTATTGCCCAAACTTCAACTCCTGGCAAAATTGAACCAATATTCAGAATTTTCCTATATTCTCTTTCGTTCCAAAATAGATGAGTTCACAATTGTTTGCGTACCTGCTGCATGCTCACCAACTTAATCTATCAAATCTGATACATGCTTGCAAAACTCATTGGAGTCTTGCCCAGTAATCATTTAATCTAGGAATAAATCTGTCCTTTAAAATTAGGTAAATAGAGAATTTTTAATATGGTTCAACAGTCCAATGGAAAGAAATTGCAGAATTTTCTTATCCCATGTTTTTTTAATTTTCTTTTTGGTTACACTAATGACCAATTATTCTGTACTAATTATCCTTAGGGATGTGACATGCAGTCTTTTGCAGACAGACAAAAAGATTCACTTAATTCCTAATCTTCTCATGCAGCAAAGAGGGTTATCTTAAGAAATGAAAGACAAAGCACCTCCTGAGATTAATAATTGTTACTGTCTGGCTTTGGTTCAGCATAAGAGAGACTACATGTTGGAACCAGAATATAGTGTACACAGTTCAAATTTAAAGGAGTAAATATAAAATTGCTGGAACTTTAGAGTTACAATGTGGAAACAGGCTCTTCGGCCCAGCGAGTCCGCGCAAACCAGCAATCACCCCGTACACAAGCCCTATCCTACACACAAGGAACAATGTACAATTCACAGAAGACAATAAACCTACAAACCTGTACATCTTTGGAGTGTGGGAAGAAACTGGAGCACCTGGAGAAAATACTGGTGGTCACAGGGAGAATGTAAAAACTCCGTATAGACAGCTATTTGCCAGTGCTGTAAAGCACTGTAATGCAGAATCTCCACCACTGCACCAATGTGTCACCCAAAATAGAGAAAATCAGTTGACAATTTGGGTTAAGACCATTTATCTGATCCATTGAATTCCTCCAGCAGTTTGAATTTTGTTGCAGACTCTAGCAACTGCAGTACCATGTGTCTGAAAGTTAAACAATCTCTCTAATTTAAGGGACTTCATGTTAAATTATGCATTATGATGAATCTCCCAAACCCTGCAGAGTATTTATTAAGTTAGCTGATCTGTGGGCAGTTGCTGCTGGGACGCAAGTCGGGGCCTGACCAACCTCGGCTGGGTCGCCTGGGCGAGGGTGTCTGATGTTGTGAGACCCGAAACACCTGATGACCCCAGATCACATCACTGAGGATGCGTCCCAGCGCATCTAGAAGATGTATATTTTTCACACTATTCTAGAAAAAATACTATAAAATAACTGAGCAAATGTACCAAGTGATCTGATTCTGATCCCTACAATCTGAGAAGATCTTGTCTAACCCTCACTCTGTTTGGAGTTATCCTGTCTGTATTTTGGTAAACTATCATACTTGTCTTTGGTTTCTCAGGCAGTGGAAGAAAACCTTCACAAAATAATCATGATTTTTTGTTGTTAACCTTATCCACTGATCATTGAGAAAATGTATGAATGGACAAAATGAATAGGATCAAGTCTGCCAATTATATCCTAGGGATAGACACAAAGTGCTGGAGTATCTCAGTGGGTCTGGCGGCAACTCTGGGAAAAAAGCTCTATCCCAGCATTTGGGATAAACCTTTAGGAACCAAGTACTGGGATAAAGCCTTAACTCGAATAATAGTCATTAATGGCCATTATAGACAATAGACAATATGTGCAGGAGTAGGCCATTCGGCCCTTCGAGCTAGCATAGCCATTCAATGTGATCATGGCTGATCATCCCCAATCAGTACCTCATTCCTGCCTTCTACCCATATCTCCTGACTCCACTATCTTTAAGAGCCCTATCTAGCTCTCTCTTGAAAGTATCCAGAGTCATGTTAAGTCAAGTCAAATTTATATATATAGCACGTTTAAAAACAACCCACGTTGACCAAAGTGCTGTACAGACCAGAGCAGGTAGCATACAGAGGAATGCACATAGCACAAATGTACAAATTTCGTACAAATAATCAGCTGAATCTGAATCTGAAATAATCAGCTCAAAGACACAAAACAAAGATCAGCCACATCAGGGGGATTCAAACGCTAGTGAATAAAAATAAGTTTTGAGCCTGAACTTAAAAGAGTTGATGGAGAGGGCAGATCTGATAGGGAGGGGGATGTTGTTCCACATTTTAGGGGCCGCAACAGCAAAGGCACGGTCACCCCTGAGCTTAAGTTTAGATCGCGGGACAGCCAGGAGCCCCAAGTCAGCCGAACTGAGGGAGCTGGTGGTAGAGTAAGGGTTAAGGAGGTCTGTGATATAGGTGGGAGCAAGCCCGTTTAGGGCTATATAGACACACAGGAGAACCTTAAAATCAACTCTGAACCATACTGGCAGGCACTGGAGAGAGGCCAGAATTGGGATAATATGGTCCCTCTTCCGGATACCTGTCAGGAACCTGGCTGCGACATTCTGGACCAGTTGCAAGCGGGACAGGGATGAGTGACTGATCCCAGTATACAGGGAGTTGCAGTAGCCCAGGCGAGAGGATATAAAAAGTTTGGATGACTCTCTCCAGATCTTTGAATGAGAGGAACGGTTTTATTTTGGAAATGGTACGAAGCCGGAAGAAACTGGCTTTTATCACTGAATTGATTTGCTTGTCAAACTTAAAGGCAGAATCAAATATCACACCAAGGTTTTTGACATGGGGTTTGACAAGGGTGGATAAGTTGCCAAGACTGCTGGTAATCACTTTGATGGAGTCAGGGGGACCAAATAGGATGACTTCTGACTTGTTCTCATTCAGCTGTAGGAAATTCTGTGCCATCCAACATTTTATGTCCTCAAGGCAGTTCATGAGATTGATTAAATTTGACTGGTTGTTTGGTTTCAGGGGAAGATAAAGCTGTGTGTCATCAGCATAACAGTTGAATGAGATGTTGTGATTTTAAATGATTTGACCGAGGGGAAGCATGTACATAGAGAAAAGGATGGGGCCTAGTGGGAACCTTGTGGGATCCTGCAGCAGAGGCTCGCTGGGGAAGAGGAAAAGTTGCCTATGTTGATGGAGAAGCTTCTATTTTTTAGGTAGGATGTGAACCAGTTCAATGCAGTGCCATCTACACCAACCCCGAACTGGAGACAGTCAATTAAGATGTTGTGATCCAGAGAACCGGCCTCCACCACCCTCTGAAGCAGAGAATTCCACAGACTCACAACTCTCTGTGTGAGAAGGTGTTTCTTCATCCCCGTTCTAAATGTCTTCCCCCATATTCTTAAACTGTGGCCCCTGGTTCTGGACTCCCCCAACATCGGGAACATGTTTCCTGCCTCTAGCGTGTCCAAACCCTTAATAATCTTATATGTTTCAATAAGATGCCCTCTCATCCTTCTAAACTCCAGAGTATACAAGCCTAGCTGCTCCATTCTCTCAGCATATGATAGTCCCACCATCCCGGGAATTAACCTTGTAAACCTACGCTGCACTCCCTCAATAGCAATAATGTTCTTCCTCAAAACTGCACACAATACTCCAGGTATACCATTCATAGGTAAGTAATTTCCCGCAGTTGGTATCTAGCTGTATCATTTCCTACTGGAGAAGAATAGAAAACATGTAGGAAAAAAAAGGGAATATCTTAATCCAATTCATTTGTTCTATATCTCTCTCTATCACCATCTATATCTCTCGGTTCCCTTTCCCCTGACTCGGAGTCTCGACCACAAACGTCACCTATTCCTTTTCTCCAGAGTTTCTGCCTGACATGCTGAGTTACTCCATTTTTCTGTGTCTATGGAGCAAGTAAACGGACAAATAAAAAGGTAATGATTTGGAAAAGTAAAAAGTGTCTTCTTTTGAGTGAGGGAATGCAGTGGCCTGACAGGTTAAGACCAGGGTGGTCTCATTTTCACAAGTATTTATGAATTCTATGGTTCCGAATGAAACTAGGAAAATCCATTTCCTGAACAGCAAACTGGTTATGGTGATGGGACTTTTGATGTGAAACCTCAGCTAAGGCCTGGAAGGAATATGAAAAGGAGTCTGCAGAGGACTATAGACATGACAAAGGAACAGGGAAATGTTGCAAATCAATAAAGGAGCCCGGAGTTGTGTTGCAGACATGAATATGAACCAAATAAGCAAGATGGAGGGTCTTTACTGATCTGATAGAAAATGATGATACATATAGGCCATTTGGCATGGCATTGGTGTCTGCTTAACTCACACTTGTCATGATTGAATGGAACGGTAAACCCAATGGATCGAATGGCCTAATTCTGCTCCTATGATTTATGAACTTATACTGACATATGGCTAAGGACAATCTCGACTGGACATCCATGGAACAAAGTGAGTTTTTTGGTGAGTAAGCCAGCAAATTCCCCATGATATATGATTATCATGGAAATCATGCATATACTTGCTCTCTCCACTCTGTTGATTTGGTCTTGGAGGTCTTGGTTCATCCAGAAACCACATCCCAAAGGGAGCAGTGTTTCAGATTTCCAATGAGGTTTGTCTGAATAAACTTTTCTACCCATTGCTGATGCATCTCAGTCTGTGCCATGTTATTCAAACAAGTTAGCTTTGCACAGGGGTATTCAGGCATATCAATACTGTTATCTCTTATATAGTAACTTCATATGATTCCATCATCACTTAATTAGCTGTTCCCACAGCCCATTGCCATGACCATCCTGAGGCCAAACATCCTCCTGGTCCCAGAGGCGACCAAAAACATTGTCTTGTTTGAACTGACAGTGCCGTGGGAGGACCGTCTGGAGGAGGCCCAGGAGAGGAAGAAGACCAAGTACGATGGGCTGATCATAGACTGCCGGAAGCAGGGATGGAAAGCAAGGTGTATGCCCATCGAGGTTGGCTGCAGAGGTTTTGTAGGGCAATTGCTCAACAAAGCCTTGAGTGCGCTGGGCATCAACGGAATGGAGAGAAGAGCCATCAAGAACACCATAGAGGCAGTGGAGAATGCCTTGAGATGACTCTGGATCAGGAGAGAAGGTCCATGGGGAGGAGCGAATGCCACCTGAACACAAGTCGTGGTCTGATCAACCACGGCTGGGTCGCCTGGGAAAGGGTGTCTGATGTTGAAAGATCTGAAACACCCAATGACCCCAGGTTTCATCATTGATGATGTGTTCAGGAGCATCAATAGATGTATTTTTATCAGCTGTAGGTCAGATATGATGGTGACCATGTCATGATCTGATCCCTGTCTTGTCGGCATTGGGGTACCGATTGGTGCAACGTGCGCTGATTATATTTTCAACCCTTTTTGCATTAAGATTGGAACCACTGACTTATTTAATTTGTATACTGTTCAATTTAAATCATCTTATCCAGAAACTTCAAGTGATATAATTTATCTATTTACTTTTGTTTATTCATCCACAGGATTTGGACATCAACGGCACAGCTAGCATTTAAAATACCAATCTCTTAAAATACAAACAAAGACTATTGTACAGCTTGAGAGAGACTTTGTATTGTAAGAGACTTTGATTTTACATGTATTTTACTTATGCTCCTTCAATCTCACTGAGGTCATATTGTTGTAATCCTTATCTCAGTTACTAATTGGGTAATTTTCAGCCACATTTTTGATGAAGCAGAATTGCAATTTCCTTACATAATTTATCATCTGTTTTATTTGCATGCTTTTTTATATGCTAAACAGTAGTGTCATAACAGTGCAATCCCAGTTATCGCCTGCCATATCTCAGTAAAATAAACAACCCTTTAAACTAAAGGGCAGCAGAGGCAATGATGTTTACCCTGATTCTGCTGCTTACCAACGGAGCAGTGTATCTTTATTTGGATGAGATATTGAAAAAAGTGTTCAAATGCAGAGAATGTAATGTATTTTAAAGGACATGGGTAGATACATGGATAGAGAATGTTAGAGGGATATGGGTCAATTGTGGGCAAATTCGACTAGCTTAGATGAGACATCTTGGTCGGCATCGATGAGTTGGGCTGAAGGGTCTGTTTCCATGCTGCATTACTCTACGGCTCTATGACTATAAATTAAATGTCTATCCAGGCAACTGAAAGACTATCCAGGGACTGAAAGACTATCTAAGGCAACGGTATCTAATTGCATGGACATGGAGTTTCTGTGTGGCTAATTGAAAAATGTGATGGGAATAAGTTAATTAAACTGCAATAATGCAGAATTCTCCACTCATGGCATGACAAGAAATTTACCAGTTTGGAGAGAAAGAAATCGGATGTCAAGCCAACTAATGAGACTAATGGGATGGGCATATGTGTCTCTTGACCTTTACAAATGAATTTGGTATCACATCTGCTGTCTCAATTTAATGTTGAGCACCAGGAAAAGAAGTACAGTAGTAGAAATAAGCCACATTTCAAGAGAATGCAGATGATTGAATAATTAAAACAGTGAAAGAAAATATGTCAAGTCTATCACAAAAAAAATTGCTATGATCTGGGGGTAGTGTATTGACATGGATAGAGAAATGGTTGGCAGACAGGAAGCAAAGAGTAGGAATTAATGGGTACTTTTCAGAATGACAGATAGTGACTAGTGGGGTGCCGCAAGGCTCGGTGCTGGGACCCCTGTTATTTTCAATATATATTAATGATTTAGACGAGGGAATTAAATGTAACATCTCCAAGTTTGCGGATGAAACAAAGCTGGGTGGCAGTGTGAGCTGCGAGGAGGATGCTATGAGGCTGCAGGGTGACTTGGATAGGCTGGGTGAGTGGGCTGATGCATGGCAGATGCAGCATAATGTGGATAAATGTGAGGTTATCCACTTTGTTGGCAAGAACAAGAAGGCAGACTATTATCAGTCTGCAGAAGGGTCTCGACCCGAAAAGTCATCCATTCCTTCTCTCCAGAGATGCTGTCTGTCCCACTGAGTTACTCCAGCTTTTGTGTTTATCTTTGGTTTAAATCAGCATCTTCAGCTCCTTCTTACACATTATCTGAATGGTGCCAGATTCGGAAAAGTGGAGGTGCAACGAGACCTGGGTGTGCTTGTACATCAGTCACTCAAAGTAAGCATGCAGCTACAGGAGGCAGTGAAGAAAGCTAATGGCATTGTAAATGATTATGTTACACAGGTCTGGAGTTCAAAGTCATCTTTGTAACACATAGTATAGAGGTACTGCAGGTTGTTAGTTGTTAATTCATCACTACCACTTCCAAGACTACTTAATGTAGGAAGTGGGTGTTAATATAAAGCATACCGTAAGGTGATGCTATTCTACTATGATTGGTTCACATGCAATAACCAATCTACATCCTTCCCCGTAAAGAGCGAATGAAGTTAAGCACAAGTATATGCGCAAATTTAAACATACTCACCGTATCTGTCAGGCGGACTACTAATACGACCCGAATGCATACGGACCAACCCCTCTCCCTCCGAACCAGAAAAGTTAGTGGGGGAGGGAGGCAGTGAACCCGGAAGGGAGAAAGCAGCTGGGGAAACTTTAGGTGACCGATAGGGTGAGCATGCAGGAGAGGTAGTGTTGTTGTTAGACGGGGTCACCGGTCGTGGCGGAGAACGGGACATCCCTGGACTAATGATAGCAGCAGCAGCAGCAGATCGGCTGGTGGTGGACGAGGTTCTTTTCCAAGCAGCAAGTGTTAGCGGCTCCGTCTGTAAAACAACCCTTTAAACTAAAGGGAAGCAGAGGCAATGATGTTTACCCTGATTCCGGTGCTTACCAATTTGGAGCAGAGTATCTTTATTTGGATGAGATATTGAAAAAAGTGTTCAAATGCAGAGACTGTAACATCATTCAAAGGACAGCTGGGCAGGTACATGGATTTCATGCCCATTAAATAGTTTGGTTTAGAGCTACAGCACGGAAGCAGGCGTTTTGGCCCACAAAGTCGGCGCTGACCAGGATTCCCGCACACTAGCACTATCCTGCATACACTCGGGACCGTTTACAATTTTAAACAAGCCAATTAGCCGACAAACCTGTACGTCTTTGAAATGTGCAAGGAAACTTGAACTCCTGGAGAATGGGGATAATGTACAATCTCCATGCAGACGACACTCATAGTTGGATTTAACCCGGGTCTCTGGTGCTGTGAGGCAGCAGCTCTACCAGCTTGCCACTGTGCCATTTAAAGATGTTTTAACGTTTAATTTTTATGCCAATGAACAGTTATTTGAATATCCAAGGTCCAGTTTACTTTTTACACGTTGTCAACATCTTTTCTGGGACCTGTGGATACCTTACTGTAGTACAATGTGTTATATTTAGGAAGCATTTAAAAGACAGGTACATGGATAGGAAAAGTTTTGAATTCACCTTGCTCTTCCTCCAGTTTTATTAACATGAAGGCCATCTTACATTGTAATGTTAAGTTACATGTTTATAGTCAGCACCACTCTGGCATGAGTGCCTCTACTTCACTGCAGATTTACTTTACTGCAAGTGAATTTGTGGAAAGAAACTTGTCTGGATGGATCCCTGACCCTGTCCTCAGGACCTGTACATTCACAGAAATATTTAACCTCTCACTACACCATTATGAGGCTCACCTGATTCAAGAAAACCACAATCACCCCAGTACCAAAGAAGCATAAATGATGCTGGCTGCCTTTTTTGAGACAGCACTTCTTATAGATCCCTTCAATGGTGGGGAGGTCTGTACCTGTGATGGATTGAGTAATGTTCACCACTTTTTGTCATCTTCTTCATTCTTTGGAGTTTGAGTTGCCAAACAAGGTTGTGATGCAACCAGCCAATATGCTCTCCACTGTACAGCTGTAGAAATTCATCATCAAATATTCTCTTGAACTTCTACAGCTCCACAGTGGAGAGCATATTGATTGGTTGCATCACGGCCAGGTCTCTTGCCTTTGGGAAGAAGGTATAGGAGTCAGAAAATTGTTACATCTAGGTTCAGGATCAGCTTCTTCCCAACAACCATCAAGCTATTTAAAAACTACAAACTCTAACAAAAACTCGGAACTACGAACTGCCTGGGTTGCATTAGGGACTTTAGGCTCTGTTGTGTTTTTGCCCTGTATATATTTTTTATTCAATTAACTTTTATTTTGCTTGTTTATTATGTTATCTATTGGATAACTATATTTATCAACTGTTGTGCTGCTGCTGTAGGTAAGAATTTCATCGTTTCGCATCAGTACATATGACAATAAAACACTCTTGACACTTAAATATGTGAGCTGTGGATGAGGTGATGATCAAGTAGACCACTTTAATTTTGGACAAAACATTAGAATCTAAAAATGGAATTGATGAGTACACTCTAGGCATGATTATTGTTCCTATTTGTAGTAAATCACATTAATAAAACAGGTTTTAACAAAAACGATGAAATGATGCCCATTTTCAAACTGAGCTAAGTATGTTTGTTGGTACATCTAGCCTTTTCCATGAATCAACCTTATTCCTAAGGACATCACTGTTTGTTCAATGCCCTTCACCGTCCTTCTTGAAATAAAGTGAAGCTGAAAGTTCCAAACAATAACTGCCATTGAATCATCTTTGTAAAACTCAGAGCATACCATGCTGTTTCATTTCAGCTCATCAAGTATTTTCTCCCATTCTTATGTCACTTTCCTAATCAAGGACAGGGAATGCAATGTCTTACTAAGCTAATCAAGTTTTATGAGGAGGTGACAAAGGCGATTGATGAGGGTAGGATAGTGGATGTTGTGTCTACGGAGATTTTGCGAAAACATTTGATAAAGTTCCTCGTGGTAGGCTGATCCAGAAGATTAAGATGCATGGGATTAACAAAGACTTGGTCGTATAGATTCAGAATGGGCTTAATGAAAGAAGACAGAGTTGTAGGGGAAGGACAATATTCAGGCTGGAGGTCTGTGACCAGTGACCTTGCTTGGTTCGTAAGTTTGCAGATACCAACATTGCCAGGGTAGCACACAGAGGAAGGCTGTCAAAGTATACAATGGGATAACTGCAGATGCTGGTTTACAAATAAAAGATACAAAGCGCTGGAGTAACTCAGCTGGTTATGCAGCATATCTGGAGAACATGGATAGGCAACATTTTGAGTCAGGATACAGATCATCTACAGAAATGTGCAGAGAAATGACAGATGGAATTTAATCTGAGCAAGTGTAAAATGTTGCACTTTAGGAGGTCAAATGTAAGGGAAACCTATATAATTAGTTGTATGATCTCAATGACATTGATGTACAGAGGGATTTGGTGTCCATCCATAACTTCCTGAAGATGGCTACAAAAATAGATAGAGTGGTAGACAAGAAGACATAAGGTGGTATGCCTGCTTTCATAGGTCAGAGCATTGAGCATAAGAGTCAGGAAGTCATGATGCAGCTTTATAGGACTTTAGCAGCATTTGGATTATTGTATGGAGTACAGAGATGTGGAGGTTTTTGAAAGGGTACAGTTTTCCAGAATGATGCCTGGATGAAGAGGTATTAGCTATAGGAAGAGGTTGGACATGATTATATTGTTTTCTCTGGAACACCAGAGGTTGTGGGAAGACCTGATCGTAGTATATACAATTCTGAAAGTATAGATAGGGCAGACTGTCATAATCATTTTCCCAGGATGCAAAAATCAAATGATACTTGTACAAGACATTGGTGAAATCACATTGGTGAACATTGTGTTCAACATTTGTCATCCTGCAATAGGAAGGATGTCATTAAGCTAGAAAGAGTGTGGAGAAGATTTACAAAGATGTTGCCAGGACTCCACGGCTTGTGCTATAGAGTGCAATTGAAATGCTGACTTGAAATCTCTTTCCAGCCAATCCAAGCTGCAGAGTTTATTTACTAAATGTCCTTTTCCAGCAATACAGTTGCTCTAAATACAGCATATGTATTCACCTACAACTCAATGTTCCCAATACATCTACTCATAACTGAGTATTCATTCAAGCTGTTCTCATAATGGTGTTATTTGGCCTAGTATTCAAGTTATTAACCACAAAATCCCGTTCCAATGCACAGAATTCTATAGGACAATAAAATTCCCTCATATTTTGCTTGAGATTTGATATTGTTTGTTTCATATTCTCTAGTTATGTGCTCCCAGGACATAGAGTAGTCTTCCTGCAGAGAGTAGTGCGTTCGGCCGAACGCACTATGGGAACTTCACTCACCCCCCTGCAGGAACTATACAACAGGAGGTGAAACTCCAGAGCAAACAAAATCATGGGAGACCCCTTCCACCCCTGCAACGGACTGTTCCAGCTGCTACAGTCAGGCAAACGCCTCCGTTGCCATGCGGTGAGAACGGAGAGGTTGAGAAGGAGTTTCTTCCCAGAGGCAATTCGGACTGTAAACGCCTATTTCACCAGGGACTAACTCTACAGAACGTTTTTCCTTCCATTATTTATTATGATTAAGAATATGTGTGTTATGATTGTGTTTATAATTTGTTTGGTTGTTTTGTTGTTTGTCTTTTGCACAAAAGTCCGCGAGCATTGCCACTTTCATTTCACTGCACATCTCGTATGTGTATGTGACAAATAAACTTGACTTGACTTGACTTGACTTGACATCTCAGGTGTATAAGAGTATTTGCAGGCCCCTGCCATTGCTCTTCACCCATAGTTTAACCATGTTTTACAATTGAGAAGTTATTTTGAATTGCCATTCCTCAGATTCAGGAAATTTTTGTTTAATGTGTGATACTGGGGTCTTTGGGGAGAGAGAGAAAGCTGGAAGGGAGGTGGGGACAGCACAATGCATGGCTAGTGATAGCTGGATGCTGGTGAGGGTGTGTTTAGATTGGCAGATGAAAAGACAAAAAAGTATGAAATTACAAAGCTAGAGAAAAGAATATAAGAAGCAAGAGAACAGGGGGAGGGGGAAAGATAGAGATGGATGCAAATTCAGGTGAGGTGCATGCAAAATGTTTATCTACATACATTGTATTGATAATCCAGTACATTCACTTATGTTTCTCACTGCACCTTGCATTTGCCCAAATGTACCCATGAAACACTTTGAGAGTCTGGTAGTCGGAGACCACTCCCTGAAAGCCAAAAAGCGGCAGAGCCCTTGACTGTGACCCATCCCCATAAAGTCTTTGCTGTGACTTCAATAAGCTTCAGTACATTCATCAGCGAGTACTCCTGTGCCTTTCATTGTGCCAGTCAACAGTCTTTGCTTGCTGACATTTTACACTGGAAGCCAATAAATTTCAGGCAGACCCAGTGTAGTTTTCACCGAGTTAATGATCTTCCAGCAATAAGTGCTATTTGTCTTGTGCAACGGGTGTGACAAAGTTATCATTATAAATGCTCCTCTGCACAATTTCATTTAATGTCCCTGAACAAGTTTCCTTAGAGTGTTTCTTAGGAAATCACATTAGCCCAAGAGCAACTAACACGGAAACCATGCTATCAGTGCAGTGATTTGTGAGCCGAAGGGCCCTGTTCAATTTTTGTTATGGCACCACTTACCCCAGAAAGGAAGCAATTAAATTCTTTTTCAAAAATAAGCAATTTATCAGACATATCTTTTAGAAGAAAACAACATGCGACTTGATTTATAGGCCTGCATGTTTCAATGACATATTCTTTCATCCTTCTACACTGCAGATTTTGTTCGGTAAGTTATGAACCATCAGCCGCTAAACAGATTGCTAAACATTTCAAATCACATGGTCAAATGGTTATCAATAATCTAAAATCTCATTGTTCTACAATTGTGTTTTAAAATATCATATCATCAACCAAACTATTTAAATCAATGCTGACTGGTTTAACTTTGTTTTTGTTCAATATTAAAATATCAAATATTCCCAGAAATGTTTAATTGACTGTTAATTGCCTTCAGAAATGACCAGCATTCAATGCAGTTCATAGGCTAAGTGGAGATGGACAATAGATATTACCTTCGTCAGCAGTGAATCATCCTTCAACCCAAAATGTTATCTTTGTTTCTGTTTCCACCAAAGTAACCTGACCTGCTGTAGGTTTCCAGCATTTTCTATTTTTATCCAGCGATTCCTGATTTTCATGAAACATTCTGTGAATCAATAAGTAAAAAGATATATCACATTGATGATGGGCCTGCCTTGCGCAACAGGAGAGCAAAATAAATGAGGCATCATCTGGCCTTCAAAAAATCCTAGCTTGCAGCAGCACAGAAACCAAGTTCCTCGGGCATTTCTGGCTATGGCAATCCCTAGATGTAATTGCTAATAGATGGTTTCATTGTTCTGCATCTCCATTGCTGCAGTTACATTGAAGACAGTCCATCAGAGCTTCAGATTCTACACGTCCAAATATGCATGAGACCATTTTTTTCTTGTAAAGTATCAATTGGCAATTCTTCAGGGAAAGATTCAGCAAAACTCAGCATTCCATGATTTTTGCATTTGTCATAACATTATACCGATAGGGCTGGGGCATGGTCTAGCTTATCCATACTCCGGTTACATTCTCTCCCAGTGGAAATATAAAACTGTCTATTTTATTTCACACTTGAATATCAATTTCACCCGCACAGTATTTTTAAAAATTGATCGATTGACTGAAAGATACCGCATGGAAGCAGGCCTTTTGGCACACCAAGTCCATTCTGACCATCGATTGCATGTTGACACTACTTCTACATCATCCCATTTTCTCATCCACTTGCTACAGATTAGGGAAAATTTACAGAGGTCAATTAACCTACAAACTCGCACGTCCTTGGGGTGTGGGAGGAAACCGGAGTACCAAGAGGAAATTTGTGTGGTCATAGGAAAACTTGCAAATTCCACACTGACAGAACCCGTCAGAATCGAACCTGGTCTCTGGCAATGTGAGGCAGCAGCTCTACCAGCTGTGCCACTGTTACCTCCCCCTCAAAATACAAAGGTTATAATATCAATTATTTGATATTAGTCTTTTCTGAATGGAGTTAGAGGACATTCTGTTTACATCTTAGATATAGCTCCATTTCCATTTGGTTGATTGTTCATGGTCATTACATATCTGTGAGATAAATACGTTCACTTTACGGATAGACTTGATAAGTGTAGTGATCTCTTTAGAGGTGAATAAATCACAGCACAGATAGCATACTGAACTCATAAGCTGTTAACTTTGAAAAATACATCAGCTAAGGATGAATATTTACCCCATGTATCATTTTTAGATGAAATGGTAATATTTTTTTCAAAATCTTTGGATAACGTTTGAATTAAATGAAACATTTATCGATTTCAATTATTTGATATTGTACATGCTTGCAAGTTTACATTCTATATCATCGTATGTATATTCCAAAACCAAGGATGCCTCTGAAGACTTTTTTCTCCCTTACCAAGTTCTCTAGCTTTGTGGGTCCTTTTTAGAGCTAAAGAATTTAGACATGACCTTTGAAATGTAGGAGGCAAAGCATAGATGTAAAAGATATGGACTCCGTTGGAAGAAACAATTTTCCCTCCGGCTTTGCTAAAATGCCTTGAATGTTCAACACTTGCCTTAATAACACGGATGAAAAAAAAGTTTTATTTCCAGTTTTGCAGTTCTGCAATGCTAAAATGTTACGTTATTGTTGAAGTCTATTATTCCATCATGCAGCTGCAATTTTATAATTTTGCACCTGCTTCCTGTAATTTAACATGTAATATCCAAAATTAGGGTACAATTACATTTCAAAGACTAATCACAGATTAGGTGCTCAATTTGCCATAGATTCTGCTCTTGGCCATTATAAATTGCCCCCAGTATGTAGGGAGTGGATGCGAAAGTGGGATAACATAAAACCAGTGTGCATGGGTGATCGATGGTGAGTGTGAACTCGATGGGGTACTATTTCCATGCTGATTCTCTGAACTAAACTAAACGACCAATCCAACTTCAGAAAACTTCAAAAATATTCCTGGTGATTCCTGAAAAAAATTTCAATTTATTAATCAGAATGAATTATATTCGTCATTTGTTCCTGTATCAATCCATTCATTTTTCACCTGTGAAAATAGAGAATTCCTGAAAAAAAAATACCCCCAGAATTCTCCTGAAATACGAGTCTTTGACCAAATTGTGGTCATGGCTGTTTGTAGGTTTTGTGGAGAACTGACAGCCCTGTTCTTGAAATTTGAAAAAAATGAAGCTGTACAATAATTGTATAATTGTAGATGCCGAGCGATTTATCTGTGTACAATTGCTTCTAATAAAAATAAATTTAAAAAAAAAGCAAAAAAAAAGCACTGTGTTCAAACAACCTGATTTGGATCACATGCAGGAAAATAACACATGTTATCAGGTACCACAGCATTGCTTTTAATATCAGCCAATCTGTCAGAAAAAAGTAGGATCTAAAATAAAGAAGTATCTCCACTCTTGCACTTTGGCAGACATATCTATAGTCATTATAATCAAAACAAATAGCACTGTGCTTTTCTATGCTGTAAACTGCAATTTCTTAACCCAATAATCTGTGTATGTACACTCTCGAGGGCATACACATACACTTGCCTCTAAAATCGATCCTAGTTTCCCATTCCATCCAGCCTCATGCCTGCCTTATATTCTCCCAAATTATTTTCTTATATGAGATTTGCTGTCGAGCAAAAGTTCTTAAGCTTTCTAAATTATTTGTGGTGCTGCTAGGGGACATTCACACATTATCTTCTGCACTAGCATGTTAACAGATTTGTGAGGTGCACATTTCTGTGTGGAGCTGTGCAGAGATGTAGATCAATGCAGTTTTATAGATGCTAATTAGGAACAAAGCACATAATGTCCAGAGCAAAGGATACCTTTCATTAGCAGAACATTAGCACTATAGTGCCACCCATTGCATTACATTCTAACAGCCAAGCGGTGAAGTAGAAATTCAAGCACGATTTGCAGCGGAGTCCATGAACCTAGCAAACAGTGTTTACTTACTCAACTAATCAGAATCTATTTAACTGTTTGGCAGCATCAGTAGAGGGAAATTGGAATGGACAGACAACTTTACAGGTCAAGACCTTCGGAATGAGCCTTTCCTGTTGTTTGTTATTTTTTGCTCAAGAATCCAACACCTTGTGTCACTATTTAAATGTTTTCTTTACAAACTACAGCAGATAGAGCTCATGACCGAAGTATGGTCGAGGCTTATAATAAAATATTTTTAATTGTCAGGGAAATGTGGTGAATGCAGGGTATTAATATCCAAATTATAGTTTAAAAATTTTATTTGGATAACAGTTGTTGCAGAAACAGCAACTTGTTTTCAGATGTGCAACCCCTACCATGAAGGAGATGGGTAGCAGGCCCTTTGGAAGACTATCCCCCTCATGTCTTCATAAGCTCATGTGATGGGAGCATAATTAGGCCATTCAGCCCATCTATTCAATGGATGATCTATCTCTCATTCCAAACCACATTCTCCCGCCTTCTCCCCATAACTCCTGACACCTGTACTAATCAAGAATCTATCTCTGCCTTAAAAATATTCATTAACTTGACCTCCACAGCCTTCTGTCGCAAGGATTCACCACTCTCCGAGTTCATAGCATTCATCATTCACTCTTTATCATTCATTGGCTCATTGCCACTTCCTCTGCAATTCCTTGGTTCACTCATCCCTTCTCACCCAAAGTGTCACCGGTTCCTTCCCGTACAAATGCAGAAGATGTGGCACCTCTACCTTCTACTTTCTCCCTGATCTCCATCCGGGGATCCTAGCAACCCTTCCAGGTGAGACAGAGATTCACATGCACCTCTTCAAATCTACAGCATTCGGTCCACCCAATATGGCCCCCGTACTTCAGCAAGAGTGACTGTGGAATGTTTTGCCGAACACTTGCACTCGCTCCGCCAATGCTTGCTAGATCCCCAGGTTGCTCACCATTTCCCATACCATTCTTTCTGTACTGGGCCTCCTCCATTGTCATAGTGCATCCACATGCAAACTGGTGGTTCAGCACCTGAAGTCCATTTGGGTTGCTTACAATGCAACAGTAAGAGTATTGAATTCCCCAATTTTATTTAACACCCCTTTCTCCGCCCCTTTCTTTCTTGTGTCACCTACCCATTCTGACCCACTGACTTATACTAACGCTTTGTGTTTTAGGCAAGACTCCAGCATCCATGTCAATCAATCAATCAATCAATCAATCAATCAATCAATCAATTCATCACATACACAATAAACTGTAGTGAAATGAACTTGCCAGCAGCAGTACAATAAAAAATAACACAAAATACACAATAAAATTTACCACAAACATTCACCACAGCATTCTTCACTGTGGTGGAAGGCACAAAGTACAGTTAGTCCTCCTCCATTGTTCCCCCGTGGTCAGGGCCATGAGCCTACGCAGTCACCGCTGCGGTCAGCCAGATGTACAGGCCCTCTCTTCTGGAAGGTAAGTCCCGAAGGTGCTTCCCTACCGGAGACCACGGCTTCAAGATGATGTAGGCCACAGGCCAGCTGTAGGAGCTCTTCTCCAGAGATCCCCTGCGAGGTTTCCCGCTCCGGATAGTAGGTCCACGCCGCGCCCGCGCCTAGAAGTGCCGCGGACCACAGACCGCGGCTTCAAGATGTTGAAGGCCACGGGCCGGTGGGTCAGAGCACTTCTCTGGGGATGCCCAACGAGGGATCCCAGGCTCCAGACGCTGCGCCAACAGCTAGAAGTTCCAGAGAATGTGGCTTCAGGCTGGACAGTGCACGGGCCAGCAATCGGAAAAAGGCCACGCTGCGACCACTGCTGAAGCTCCGGGCCCGACTCCGGGAAAGACCACACCAATCCTTGGTGTTAGTCCGCAAGGGAGGCGACATGGAAAAAGTCGCCTCTCAGTGGAGGAGGCGAGCAAAAGTGGTTTCCCCTTTACCTCCCCTCACCACCCCCCACACACAAGACACACCGAGAGACACTAAAACAAACATTTGGCCATATAAAAAAAAAAAAAAGTAGAAATGACTAGCACGTTGCTTGCAGGGCAGCTGTGTCGCAGCATCCCCACTATTAGCCCGCCTTCCTCATTGTGGAGTCTAAAGGGCCTGTCCCACTTGGGCCATCACTTACGTGACAAGCCGGTAGTGACGGGCATGCGACGGGCCCGCGAGAGTCGTATGCGTCATCATGCGCCCGCACAGCCATCTGGAGCGCATGACGTCATCTGAAGATGGACACAAAATGCAGGGGTAACTCAGCGGGACCGGCAGCATCTCTGGAGCCAAGGAATGGATTATGTTTCGGGTCAAGACTCTTCTTCAGTCTGAAAGAAGGGTCTTGACCCGAAACATCACCCATTCCTTCTCTACAGAGATGCTGCCGGTCCCACTGAGTTACTCCTGCATTTTGTCTCTATCTTCAATCTTCTTGGCCCCGCTCTGGGAGTAGGAGTGGGGGCGGATCCGGGTCCGCAACAGCAGTGAGCCCCAGGCTGAGTACGACAATAGTTTGCCTGCTTCTGCTGCTGTTGGAGGTGAGACGTTGCGTCACGCCAGGGCTTTGGGCCTGTCCCACTTTGGTCGTCAGTTACGTGACAGGCTGGTGGTACGCAAAGATTAAGAGCAGGATGAAGTCCACATTCCTCCAGGCCACTACACACTCATCCACACCACTCCTTGCGCCCGTTCCCGCGCTACCCACACGCTACCCACTCGTTAGCAGGTCGCGTAAATGGCGCACGAAAGACAGCCAAGTGGGACAGTCCCTTAAATCCTCGAACTATGAAAAGGTGGAATGAGTAAAGGACATTTAGCTATGTGTCTGACTCTTCATGACCAATCACATATCCACACACCGAGCAAACGAGGAACTATCCTGTCCCAACGAACAGCAAAACTGCCTCCAATGTGCTTAGCACTTCTTTGTATTGTTGGATAAATGCCAGATTTTTATTTTATTCTTTCTTTTTTAGCCACTGGCCATCTCCCAGTTCTGCCATACTCTTATATAAAATAGAAAAATGATTATTTCCAGCACTTTTCAACTCTGCCCTGTGCCTCGATAAAAGCCAGATATAACACAGGTTGGATGTAGATTTAAACCTTCTGATCCATGGTCCAGCATTGCATTTTAACCCTAATTTCAGAGAGTAATATTGAAATTAATATTTGAAATTATCCACATAATTGTCTCACTGCCTATTCCGCTGTTCACAATCAATGCATGATAAAATACAGAATACATTGGTGTAATTTATGGGAGGGTGGGGGCAGGCAGGCTTAACAAATAAATCTTTTGTATTTGTTCCAACAATTCTGATAGAAGTGGTCAAATTCCCCGTGGTTCAATTCACTTGGGTCCCATTCCCAAACAACGACCCCAGTAATGATATACATTTCCATTCTGGCTTGGCGTTCTCCAAATTGCAGACTCAATTACATGGCAAACTCAGGCACAGGTGGTAAATAAACCTGATTTGGTCATTAACTCCTCCAGTCACAAGATTTTTCTCCCTTAGGCCACCGTCAGCTTATCACTCTCTGGTGATTAAAATGCCACCATTTGGCCCCGTGAACCTATTACAGGCCTGTTTATAATGATATTTTAATGACTGTCACACTGAGCTGAGCAAGCTGACAGATAATGATGTCAATTATGCAAATGTGAGTAATGGCCAATAAATTTAAAGCTGAGGAGTGGGAAACATTATTTTTGGAGCTTAAATCTGTTTTGTACAGAAATAATCACAGAGGTTAATAAGTAATATACTAAAACCCAGAGACCAAAAGCAGTCATTTACTTCAAGATAAATTATCATTATGCATTTAAGAATGCTTTCAGAGGATTAGAAATTCACTGGATTTCCGACTGATTTCTGGTCTTAATTAAATAGTGCTCACGTTTCAAATCTTGCACAATTTTTATGTGAATAATGGTGACAGATTCACGTACTATGATGCACTTGGCAGTTATCCATTTGTACATCAGCTGATGAAAGGAATTTTTTTAATTAATATCAACATTCACAAAGTGTCCATGGGATTGCAATGCACTTGGGGATTAGGGTTGAACAAGTGACCAAACGTTATGGCCTTTACCTAATAACAACTGACTTCATTGAACAGAATGTCAGGTGAAGCTGCATACGTTTTACAAATGAGCACCTGTGGAGTTCCTCATTAAACCTCATCTTGAAGCCTTTGTTGCATTAATGCTACATGCCATGGTACAAAGATCTTTGTTGCAGGTGATGTGCTCAGGTTTTCCTCATGGGGAGAACCATTTGATGGTTCTACAAAATTGGCAAAAACTACTAAACTTATCTTTGGGAAGTTCATTCATAATTTGACATAAATGCTTCAGATGCAGAATTTCCGAACTGACTTGCAGTTTTAATGTTATAAGGCCCATTTTGTTTATATTACAAGGGATTTCTACATACTAGACACAATTTAACACTCAGACCCAATTTCGATTCTTGCATTTTTCTCTTATGTAAAAAAAAGATTTTACAAGGTAACTACCATTAAGAAAGATCTTGTTCTGGGGAGATAGATTACATGGTGTCCTGAGCATTAAAAAAACAAGTGGCCTCTTTATTTCTGGGGTTAATAATTGTTTTTGGTTTCAACAGCCTTGAGGGACCAATGTATCTTCCAATAATACGAACTCGTTCTTAGTTTATGGTAGAGCTTTTGCCTCTTGATGTAGTATTTTCCAACCCCACATACACAATTTGAAATGGTACTGAAATAGTTTAGTTTATTGTTGTCATGTGTACTGAGGTACAATGAAAAGGTTTTGTTGTGTGCTATCTAGTCAAAGCATTGTCCACTGTTTAAACAATTTAGCATGGTGAGCTTTCATCAGAAAGGGGAAATCTTAAAGATATAACGGGTTTTAAACAAACAAGTGAACAGAGAAAAGTGAAATCAAAATCTGCTGATGCTGGAAATCTAAACCAAAACCAGAAAATGTTGTGAATAGTCAGCAGGTCAGGCCACATCTGTGGGAAGATATAAAGGGTCAACATTTCAGGTAGGAAACCCTTTGTCAGAACAGGAAAAATGGGAAGGATGAGGGAAAATAATAAATGGGAAGGTCTGAATTAAAGTGGAAGGCAGTGGAAAATAAATAACAGAAAAGGCGAGGATGAACTGGTGTCCAAAAACCTGAGGGTTTTGGGACACCAGGAATCCAGGAATGAGTAGGCTAACCTATGATAAGCGTTTGTTAGCACTGGGCCTGTACTCACTGGAGTTTAGAAGAATGAGGGGGGATCTCATTGGAACATACAGAATAGTGAAAGGCTTGGATAGAGTGGATGTGGAGAGGATGTTTCCACTAGTGGGAGAGTCTAGGACTACAGGTCATAGCCTCAGGATTAAAGGACGTTATTTGAGGAAGGCGATGAGGAGACATTTCTTCAGTCAGAGGGTTTTTTGCCACAGAATGCTGTGGACGTCAAGGTATTTTAAGGCAGAGATAGATTCTTGATTAGTACAGGAGTCAGAGGTTCTGGGGAGGAGGGAGGAGGGAGGAGAATGGGGTTAGGAGGGAGAGAAAGATCAGCCTTGATTGAATGGTAGAGTAGACAGGATAGGCTGAATGGCCTAATTCTACTCCTATCACATTACCTTTTGACTTTTACCAAAACTTGAAGTGTTTCAGGAACACAATGGGTCAGGCAGCATGCATAGTGGAAAACTACTGCCTTATCCATTAAGCTCTTCCAGCACTTTGTGTTTTGCTCATGGATGACGTGGTAATAGGAAGAAACTAGGACTAAATTAAGAGTCATGGAAATATACATTGCAACATAAGAATTATTGCCCATAACAGTCCCAGGAATAAATTGGAGGTGAAGTTATCGTATAAAATTCTCAAGGGAATTATTTCAATCGGTTAGGGAGGTGGAAACGGAAATCTTCATAGATAATCAACAACAAAGAAATCATCAGAATAATCATCAGAATTAGTCTAACATCGGTAGTGGGGAAACTGCTAGAATCAGTTATTAACGATGGGATAGCAGCACATTTGGAAAGTGGTGAAATCATTGGACAAAGTCAGCATGGATTTATGAAAGGTAAATCATGTCTGACGAAACTTATAGAATTTTTCGAGGATGTAACTAGTAGAGTGGATAAGGGGGAACCAGTGGATGTGTTATATCCGCTTCTTTCAGAAGGCTTTCGACAAGGTCCCACATAAGAGATTAGTATACAAAGGTTCAAAGGTTTCTAGGTTCAAAGGTTTCTTTATTAGTCACATACACCTAGGTGTAGTGAAATTCATGTTGCCAATGTAGCACATAAAAAAAAATACAAACATGACAATAATAAAGAACTTTAACATAAAAAACCTCCCCCCACAAACTTAAAGCACACGATATTGAGAGTTCAGTATTGATGTGGATAGAGAACTGGTTGGCAGACAGGAAGCAAAGAGTAGGAGTAAATGGGCCCTTTTCACAATGGCAGGCAGTGACTAGTGGGGTACCACAAGGCTCAGTGCTGGGACCCCAGCTATTTACAATATATATTAATTATTTGGATGAGGGAATTGAATGCAACATCTCCAAGTTTGCGGATGACACGAAGCTGCGGGGCAGTGTTAGCTGTGAGGAGGATGCTAGGAGGCTGCAAGGTAACTTGGATAGGCTGGGTTAGTGGTCAAATGCATGGCAGATGCAGTATAATGTGGATAAATGTGAGGTTATCCACTTTGGTGGCAAAAACAGGAAAGTAGACTATTATCTGAAAGGTGGCCGATTACGAAAAGGGGAGATGCAACGAGACCTGGGTGTCATGGTACACCAGTCATTAAAAGTAGGCATGCAGGTGCAGCAGGCATTGAAGAAAGCGAATTGGTATGTTAACATTCATTGCAAAAGGATTTGAGTATAGGAGCAGGGAGGTTCTACTGCAGTTGTACAGTGTCTTGGTGAGACCACACCTGGAGTGTTGCGTACAGTTTTGGTCTCCTAATCTGAGGAAAGACATTCTTGCCATAGAGGGAGTACAGAGAAGGTTCACCAGACTGATTCCTGGGATGTCAGGACTTGCATATGAAGAAAGACTGGATAGACTCGGCTTGTACTGGCTAGAATTTGGAAGATTGAGGGGGGATCTTATAGAAACTAACAAAATTCTTAAGGGGTTGGACAGGCTAGATGCAGGGAGATGTTTCCCGATGTTGGGGAAGTCCAGGACAAGGGGTCACAGTTTAAGGATAAGGGGGTATTTCTTAGGACCGAGATGAGGAAAACATTTTTCACGCAGAGAATGGTGATCTCTGGAATTCTCTGCCACAGAAGTTAGTTGAGGCTAGTTCATTGGCTATATTTAGGAGGGAGTTAGATGTGGCCCTTGTGGCTAAAAGGATCAGGGGTTATGGAGAGAAGGCAGGTACAGGATACTGAGTTGGATGATCAGCCATGATCATATTGAATGGCGGTGCAGGCTCGAAGGGCCGAATGACCTACTCCTGCACCTATTTTCTATGTTTCTATGTTTCTATAAATACCCAGTGCGGGGTCAGAAGGGCATAGGCCTGGGCCGAGGTGCCAAAAGGGCTCAAGATTTTAATTTTCCTGACCGATGTCTGGTACCTACTTGAAATTTGGCACAGATTTATATAAAACATCATTGATAAGGAATTCATAACTTGTCAGTGCAAAAAGTTGCACACTAATTAAATAAGCTAATTAGAAAAAGTAATAGTACCCTCTTGTGCTCAATAATATATAGCTGTATATGGGAACATTGAATACGGGACTGCCGCAGAGGTCCCGGGTTTCACCGGCTCCTGAACCCGCCTAATTATTGGGTGAGGACAGATCCTGTGCATTCCCCAGTTTACTGAACCCCACTGACTGCCAGTGTGCAGAGTGGGGCCATGGCCATAATGGGACTGGGGCAGTGCCAGGCTGGGGGAAGGCATCTTCCACTGAGAGGAAATACCTAACCCTAACCCTAACTCGCCCCTGTTCCAGAGCTGCCCACGGCGGGATCTGGAGTCACTTTGGGACCGTCTGCGGGCTTTGTACATGTGGCCACTCATTGCAACATCCTCGGTCAGCATGCCCTTCTGGATCATCAGCAGCAGCCCACCCGATGCCATGATTACACCGAAGGT
Source organism: Leucoraja erinaceus (assembly GCF_028641065.1). Classification (NCBI taxonomy): domain Eukaryota; kingdom Metazoa; phylum Chordata; class Chondrichthyes; order Rajiformes; family Rajidae; genus Leucoraja; species Leucoraja erinaceus. The sequence continues at coordinate 20,257,250 of NC_073380.1, forward strand.
CAACATGGTGGGGAGCAGCACTGCCCTGCATGTCGCCCGGGTTGCCTTCATCATCCTCATAGTGCGGCTCCGTCAGTCCGCCCGCCCGCTCGCTGCAACACTTGCCAGCCGACAGCCCGACCGATTGACTGACCCCCCCTCTCCCCCCTGCTGCTCAGCTTGGCCCAAGGCCGCCTTCAGCACCCACATAAGCACCGGCCCCAACACGGAAGTCCTCAGAAAAATAAATACGCCTGTGGGCTGGATCTTTTCGGGTTACGGGAAGGATCTGGCCCATGGACCATAGGTTGCCGACCCCTGCCCTAACCCTAACCCTAAACCTAACCCTCTTCAACTGACGGGAATATGCCTAACCCTAACCCTGACCATAACCCAAACCCGAACCCTGACCCCAACCCTCTTCCACTGAGAGGAAAATGCGTAATCCTAACCCTGACCTTGACCCTGACACTAACCCTAACCCTGACCCTGACACTAACCCTAATCATGATCCTAATCCTACATTTTTGTTTATCATTTTTATTTCACAGTTCACAACATCATAACTTTACGAAGATAAATCAGTTGCAAAACAAAATTATCAGCAATTGCAGCATTACCTTCCTTCCTTCAAAACCTTGCTATTGTTGTGATGTTATTAAGAGGCAGCCATGATCCCAGTGTGCTTGCTGCCTAGCTAGCATGAAACAAAGCACGTGATTGGTCAATTGGTGTCCGACTCAATGTCTAACGTGTTTTGACTGGACAATTACTATTTGGAAAATAGGAGATATTTCTCATATTTTAAAAACATGTGCAGGTTTTGTTCTTGATGATTTTCAGGTATGATTTCTGTAATATTTTTACACAATATGTTATAAATACAGTTAGGTACGTAATTTGGGTCACAAACTGAAATAAAAAAGCACCTCGGCCCACGGTGTAGTGGAACAGATAACTGGTTGGGGATATTCCATCAAGATCAAGGTTAGAAACATGATTAATCAGCAGCTACACAATAACTTAATGAGAGGAACAGAGAATTGAATATCAGTTTTACAGGTGAAACTATTCTCGGATCTGCAGCCAATTGTGTAGCCAGGATGTGGAGTGAACTGGCAGCTCATGTTTAATGTGGGGAAATAAGAGACCCTACTCTGGTTGCATCATGTCCCGTTAAGGCAATTCCAACGCATGGGGATGCATGAGCTGCAGTAAATGGTCGACTAACCCCGGTCCATGACAGGTGCAGCCCTCCTCTCCAATGAAAGTATCTACACGAGACACTGCCACAACAAGGCAACACCTATCAACAAGGATCCTCACCGTCTGGGCCATCCACTCTTCTCGCTGCTACTATCAGAAGTCCAAAGTCACTAACCACCAGATTGGGGAACAGCTACTTTACTACAACTATAAGGTTCTTCAACCGACCAGCACAATCCTAATCTTACCACAACCTCTTGCACTACAATGGACTTGTTTTGTTTTTCTAATTGTGTATTGCACTAATGTCTTGTTTTATTTTTGCTCAGTCATTTTTCTTTCTACTATCTTGCAGAATTTTATATGTAAATAGACCAAGTGGGACCCGTTGGGGGGGGGGGGGGGGGGGGGGGGGGGGGGGGGGGGTGGAGAGAGCCTGCAGCATCAGACACATACTAACCACCCCCCACACATACACACACTAACCGCCCCCCCTTGATCTTTTATTAATATTTTTCATTGGCTCCTTTTATCCCATCCCCGCCCTTTCCACTCATGCATAGTTCCCAACTCGCAGAGGGGGCAGAGACAGAAAGAGAGAGGGGGGGCAGACAGAGAGAGAGGTGCAGAGACAGAGAGAGGGTGTGTGTGTGTGTGTGTGTGTGTGTGTGAGAGGGAGTGTGTGTGTGTGAGAGAGGGTGTGTGAGCGAGAGGGTGTGTGTGAGAGGGGGGGGGGGGGGGGGGGGGGGGGGGGGGGGGGGGGGGGGTGTGAGCGAGAGGGAGTGTGTGAGAGAGGGGGGGGGGGGGGGGGGGGGGAGAGGGGTGGTGTGGGGGGGAGAGGGAGGGGGGGTGGGGGGGGGGGGGAGGGGGGGGGAGAGGGGGTCCAGAGAGGAGTGGGGGGGGGGGGGGAGAGAGGAAGGGGAGGGTGGGAGAGGGGTGAGAGGGCTGCGACTTTTGAATAATGGGGGAGGAGGGAGAGGTGGTGGGGGGGGGGGGGGGGGGGGGGGGGCTCATTTGCTGTGCTCAGATACAAGACAGCATCATGCAGACCCAATCTGACGTCATCAGTGAAAGACAGACGGTTTTTTTTCAAAGTTTTTTTTTTTCAGATTTTTGGACATTTTCATTAATATCTCGAGAAATAAAGCATACCTTTTTCAGATAAGGTGATTTCGGACTCCAGGGGAATAATCTCTCGACATGAGGGGGGGGGGGGGGGGGGGGGGGGGGGGTGGGGGGAGAGGAAGGGAGAGAAGAGGTGGGGGGAAGGGGAGAGGAATGGGGGGGGGGGGGAGAGGAGGGAGGAATGGAGAGGGGGAGACGATGAGGGGGAGAAGATGGGGGGCAGAGAATGGGGGAAGAGTGGGGGAGAGGAGGGTGGGGGAGAGGAGTGGACAGGAGAGGGAGGGAGGGGAAGATGGAGAGTTGGGGGTGTGAGAGGGCTGCGTCTTTTGAATTACGGGGAGGAGGGAGAGGAGGGGGGGGAGTGGAGGGGGAGAGGAGGGGGGGAGAAGAGAAGGGGGAGTGGAGGGGAGGAGAGGAGGAGGGGAGAGGATGGGGGAAGAGGAGGGGGGGCAGAGGAGGGGGGCAGAGGAGAGTGGGGGAGGAGGGGGGGGCTTTATCTTGTACTAAACATTATTCATATAATTCCCTTTATCACGTGGAAGGCTCGATCGTACACATATGTTGTCTTTCCGGTGACTGGTTAGCATGCACAAAAAGCTTTTACTGTATCATGTGACAATAAACTAAACTCAAACTCAAATATGTTACTTTGACCCTGGAAATGATGAAGCACAAAGTCAGCAGAATTATCATATAATTGGTTTAAATTCTCAGCATTCCATATAATGATCTGGTTATTTCCTCTTAAACTGATGACTAATGCTATTCAAATATTTAAAATGATCAAAAGGTTTCACTGAGAGGATGCAGAACAAGAAGTACCTTTGGTGATCTAGAACACAAAATTACAATCAGAAAATGGAGAAATATTTAAATACGGACCCAGAAAAGTAAGCATGCAGGTACAGCAGGCAGTGAAGAAAGCAAATTGGCCTTCATAACAATAGGAGCAAAGAGGTCCTTCTGCAGAGTCGGGTACTTTTCTGTGCTGCCGTTCCGACGCCGCCGTTTCGGCACCGCTGTTTCGGCGTCACCGTTTCGGAGGGTTAGGGTTAGGGTTAGAGTTAAGGTTAGGGTTAGGGTTGGGTCGGGTACTTTTCGGCGCTGCAAAGGAAATGATCTGCTTTAAGTGTTCAACATTTCCTTCCCTATGGCACATTAGCATAGTCTTATGTCAGTGCTAATGCTAAATACTTATGACAAAATAAATTCAAGAGCATGCTTTAGTGTGAATAGAAAACATATTAAATGAAATGCAGGTCAGTAAATTTGGGTGAACTTTCTAAAACATTAAAAACCCCCCCATCGGCCATCCCTCACGAAAAGCATTCCTGAATACTAACCCTAACCCTAACCCTAACCCTAACCCTAACCCTCCAAAACGGAGGTGCCGAAATGGAGGCACCGAAACGTCGGTGCCGAAACGGTGGCGCCGAATGGTACGCCGAATGGTACCATTCTGCTTCTGCAGTTGTGCAGGGCCCTAGTGTCGTGAGCTGAGTCATAGATATGTCTAGGTACAACACATGTTTGTTAGAGTTCACTCGCAGCACTCATCAGCAAGGCGTTACAGTAAACCAGCAGCTACTCAGACTAATTACTTAAGATGCAGTTCAAATCAGTTTCTCCAAGCGGGTGCAGAACCTCACCACCATAGGCCCATAACGTAGCTTTATCAACATGCTCAGCATGACATATTCTTTTAAATTCAGATAAAGTAATTACATTACACTCCACTCCAGTATAAATCTTAGCGCTCGCAGTGTTGTTATTAACAATCATGGTGACTTCAGGGTCGAGTTGTTCATTAGAGGAAGGGAGGAGGGAGTAAATGTCTGAACTGTTATCTTGGCTTCCAGAGAGGAGAGTGGGGGATGGCGCATCCAGCTCTTGGTTTTCGTTCTCAGTATGTTCATGTTTTAGCAGTTGCACATTTGTCCTTGGCGGCGCTGGCTTAACAGCTGCGTCCCACCTGCAGTCCGTCTGTTTTTTTTTCTTTCCTTTTGTTCCTTTGTCATGTTTTAGTAATTTTATTTTATTAAGTTGTGTATGTGTGTGGGTGGGGTGGGAGAAACATGTTTTGGTCTCTTGCTTCGGGGGATGCGACTTTTTTTCTGTTGTATTCCCGCTGTAGCGGCGGCAGTGGCAGCCGCAGCGGACACCCGACTCGGCCCCAGAACTGTAGCGGCGGCAGCGGCAGCGGCAGCGGAGACACAACTCGGCCCCGGAGCTGTAGCGGCGGCGGCAGCAGCGGCAGCAGCGGCAGCGGAGACCCGATTCGGCCGCGGAGCTCTGGCGGTAGCAGCAGCGGCAGCAGTGGCAGCAGAGACCTGACTCGGCCCCGGAGCTGTAGCGGCGGTGGCGGAGGCAGCGGCAGCGGAGACCTGACTCGGCCCCGAAGTTGTGGCGGAGGCAGCGGCAGCGGAGACCCGACTCGGCCTCAGCGCGGCAGCGGAGACCCGACTCGGCCTCAGCGCTGTGGTGGCGGCAGTGGTGGCGGCAGCGGTAGTGGCAACGGAGACCCGACTTGGCCACGGAACCGTGGCGATGGCAGCGGAGACCCGACTCAGCTTCGGAGCTGTGGCGACGGCAGCCCGCGGAGTTTGAACCGGCCCGTTCGCAGAGCATGGTTGAGCCGCGGGGTTTACCATCACCCGGTGGGGTCACAACATCTGGAGCCTGGATCATCTTGGCGCAGAGGGAGAACAAAGAGGGAAGACCCAGAGACTTTAAGATTTTGCCTTCCACCACAGTGGGGGGTGTTTGGTGAACTCACTGTGGTGGATGTTAAATTTGTGTTGATTGTGTGTTTTTGTCATTTTTTATTATATGTATGGCTGCAGTGAAACAAAATTTCGTTCAGACTTAAAGGTAGAATGATAATAACCAAATCTAATCTAATCTAATCTAATCTTGGGACGGTTTGAGTCACACGTGAACAGCAACATTTTGTGAAATGGTTACATTTCTTATAGTAGTTGCAAATTTTACCATAAGCAACACAGAATTCCCAACCTGGAGCATGATAATTGTTACAATTAGGGCACCGAGCAGTAGACCTTTGTTGCTGCCAGGGAGGGGAAGACTGTGAAGGCTTGTTACAATAGGAGGTATCGGCAAGGTTGACACTATACTGGGAGTGCTGCCCAGAGGTTAGAGACCTTGTGTGAGAAGCCGTTACCTCAGCGAATCGACAGGTGTATTCAACTTGATTTAGAGTCAGGTCAGTGTTACGAAGCAGTTTGTCTCTCACTTTGTCACTGAGCAAACCTCCAACGAGTTTGTCGCGGATCAGATCATCGCATAAATTGTCAAAACGGCAGCACGCAGCCATGTGCTTTAAGTTGCTCAAAAAACACTCAATGGGTTCATCCTGCTGTTGGAAACGAACAAAAAACTTGGTGCATTCGATTATGGAAATCGAAGGAAGGTCACACAGCTGTCTGAACTTTGCAAGTAGAACAGCAGGGTCATCAATCGTTTCTGCAGGCTCCAGGACCTGATTGTTGTGGTCTAAAACAGCAGGTCCAAAATAAAATTCACACTTCATTGACTCAGGGCCAGCAATGTTTTAAGAGTACGGACGCACATACCTCTGGCGGATCGTTGCGATGAACGATACGAATGTAGTGAGTGCAGTTGCGTTCAAAAAGGCGCCATCGTTCGGCGATATCAGAGTCAGAGATCAGAGGACTAGGACGGTGAGACGAATTTGCCATGATGGAGATAATAGGCACATAAAACAAGTTAGAAATAAATAAAACCCGATAAACTTAAATGGGGTGGGTAAGAAACTACTTCTTGACTATGTAAGGAGCCGAGTCATACATATGTCAAGGTTCAACACATGTTTATTAAAGCTCACTCACAACACTCGTCTGCAAGGTGTTACAGTAAACTAGCAGCTACTCAGCCTAATTACTTAAGCAGACCTATGATAATATAAACTGTATAGTAGGCGGAGCTTCTATTAACGAGCACTACAATTGGTTAGTAAGAAGTAACCAATCTACATCTAGTGAGACCACAGCTGGAGTATTTTGTGCAGTTTTCGTATCCAATTTTGAGGAAGGACATTCTTGCTATTGAGGTATGTCAGCATAGGTTCACAAGGTTAATTTCCAAGATGGCGGGACTGGCATATATTGATAGAATGGAGTGGCTGGGCTTGTATACTTTAAGATTTAGAAGGATGAGAGGATATCTTATTGAAATATAAGATTATTAAGGGTTTGAACATGCTAGAGGCAGGAAACATGTTCCCAACGGTGGGGGAGTCAAGAACCAGGGGCTACAGTTTAAGAATAAGGGGCAAGCCAGTTAGAACGGAGATGAGGAAATACTTTTTCACACAGAGAGTTGTGAGTCTGTGGAATTCTCTGCCTCAGAGGGCAGTGGAGGCCAGTTCTCTGGATGCTTTCAAGAGAGAGAGTTAGATAGAGCTCCTAAAGATAGCAGAGTCAAAGGATTTGGGGAGAAGACATAAACTGTGGATGATCAGCCATGATCACATTGAATGGCGGTGCTGGCACGAGGGGCCGAATGGCCTACTCCTGCACGTATTGTCTATTGTCTATTGTTGTTTTACATTCCTTACCACCGATCAATCAAGTGATATAGTCAAGGCTGAGACAGAGATAAGTTTTTTCTCGGGGACAAAGATGGAATTAACATGCAGACCAGACATGTTCTAATTGAATGATATAATCATTTTAAGTAGTTGAAATATTAATGCCTGTTAATAAGTTCCCATGCACAGCTGGATTTCCTCAGGTGCGAAACATAATGTTTCATTATGAGAAAGCCACAGTTGAGCAAGATCTTATCGATATTTTTAGTTTACCGTATTTCCCAGCTATGCAGATGCTATTTTTTACCCAAAAATAAGGCAAGACATTTACCTGCGTCTTGGAGGCTGAAGGTCAGATTGTTAGCCAAGAAAGATAGACTTGGCTATCCCACAGTACAGCAACATCAAGAACGATATTGCTGTACTGAAGGATAGCCAAGACTATCCCTCATTGTTGGCAGCTGATTGGAAGCGGCTGTAAAGTGGGAATTAACAATGTCACTCTCCATCCTAATGAAGAACTCAATGATATTATGGTCACTCTTGCCCAAGGGGCCAAGAAAAAGAAGACTGCTAACTAACCCTTCCTCATTACTCAATACCCAGTCTAGAATAGCCTGCTCTCTCGTTGGTTCCTCTACATGTTTGTTTAGAAAACTATCCCGCATACATTCCAAGAAATCCTCTTCCTCAGCACCCCTGCCAATTTGATTAATCGAATCTATATATAGATTGAAGCCACCCATTATAACTGTTTTACCTTTGTTGCACGCTTTTCTAATTTCCTGTTTGATGCCATCCTCAACTCCACTACTACGGTTAGGTGGCCTGTACACAACTCCCACTAGCGTTTTCTGCCCCTTAGTGTTTCGTAATAATAATAATAATAATAATAATAATAAATTTTATTTTGGGGCGCCTTTCAGACATCTCAAGGACACCTTACAGAGATTAACTGGAATAAAAACATATAATCAGAATAAAATAAATAATAAAGACATCACAGAAACACAAATTAAAAACAGAATTCAGTCCAAAAACAAAAAATCCAAAACACAATGTGACGAGAGAGCAGCGGCAGCTAAAGCGCGCCAGCGTCCACTCTCCCTTCACGACAGCCATCTTGGACAAAGACTAACAGGATTACCTTACAGACAAAAAATCATCCCCCCACAATGGATACCACTGTGGGGGAAGGCACAATGTCCAGTCCCCAACCCCAAGTTCACCCAAAGTCAGGCCTATTGAGGCCACTGCAATTGCCTTTACGGAGGCCCAATGTTCCTGGCCGTTCTCACCGGGTGGTCTTGCCCCGGCGTCGGGAGAGTCCTCTCAGCAGCTGGGCCACCTGGAACAGCCGCTTCCTAGCTGGAGACCGCGGCTTCCGAAGCCGACAAGGCCACGCCGGTTTGGAGCTCCCAGGCTCCCGATGTTGAAATCAGCACCGCCCGCTCCGCTCCGCAAACCCGCAGCCCGGTGGAGTTGAACACGGCGGTCTCAGCTCACCAGAGCTCCAGCGCGTCAATCCAGCGCGGCGACCCAGGCAAGGCATCGCCCGCTCCGCTCCGCGATAGTGCTCCAGCGCTGTGCCGCCACCGAGGCCGAGGTGCTGGGCAGTCCCCGCCAGGAAACGGCGCTCCAAGCCCGCTGGTAGGCCACGAGGACGGGTCGACAGGCAGCCCGGAGGAAAAAGCTGCCTTACCGACCAGGTAGGGACCTAGAAGTAAAATTGCCCCCTATCCCCCACATTAAAAAGTCCATTTCTCCTACGGACGAAACACAGGACTTACTAAAAACTTTTTAAAAAAAGCGATTTAAACGGACTGCTGCTGGTTAGCAGCCATTCCCCAAGATGGCTCCTCCTCCTGTAAATCGTAGCTCTACCCATATCGATTCCACATCCTCCAAGCTAATGTCCTTCCTTTCTATTGCATTAATCTCCTCTCTAACCAGCAACGCTACCCCCACCTCCTTTTTCTTTCTATCTATCCCTCCTGAATATTGAATATCCCTGGATGTTCAGCTCCCAGCCTTGGTCACCCTGGAGCCATGTCTCCGTGATCCCAACTATATCATATTCATTAATAACTATCTGCACATTCAGCTCATCCACCTTATTACGAATGCTCCTTGCATTGAGACACAAAGCCTTCAAGCTTGTTTTTACAACACTCTTACCCCTTATACAATTATGTTGAAAAGTGGCCCTTTTTGATTTTTGCCCTGGATTTGTCTGACTGCCACTTTTACTTTTCACCTTGCTACCTATTGCTTCTACCCTCATTTTACACCCTTCTGTCTCTCTGATCATGCTCCCATCCCCCTGCCACATTAGTTTAAATCCTACCCGACAGCACAAGCAAACACTCACCCAAGTACATTGGTTCTATTCCAGCCCAGGTGCAGACCGTCCTGTTTGTACTGGTCCCACCTCCACCAGAACTGGTTCCAAATGCCCTAGAAATTTAAATCCCTCCCCATTGCACCATTTTTCAAGCCACGTATACAATAATGTATAATGAGTAGAATGAATGATTAAAATGCAAGAACCAAATTGAATAGATAGTTAATTCAAGATATTGAGTGGATTTCTTCAAGTGCTGTGCACCTGGAAAATCAATTATTTTTATCTCACAGTTCATGAAAGATATTCAACTTTTAAGCAGCTCATCCTCATTACTGTTTTGCATGAAGGTACCAAGGTTGAAAGGAGCTTTATATTGGAGACAAGTTACATCGCAGTGTTTATTTAATTATTGATTACCACTGTCTGCAGTGTTTTGCTTTTTACTTCTGTATAATTTACGACCAACTATTTTTCATATATTACACCTTTGGAGTAGTTTGTGTTTTTATTTCAGTTTGATTCTTTTCGCCTTGTTAATTTTTGATAATTTCCCATTCCCTTCTTGCTTGTGATCTTATATTGGTAGAAACTTGCTTTCCATGATCTCTCTGCTCCCTGTGCCTGCCTTGTGTACTGACCATTCCGTGTATATTTTGTTCAAACTTCCAGTGACCAACCTCAAAGCAATTTTCAACTTTGTTACATGTATGATCTTCCCTGCGCTCTTCAGTCCCCTTGGTTTATCTCACATTGGAATGGATGAATTCACTTAATTCTCCATGCCATGATTCACTCTCAGCAGGGACCTGAGCTTTATGATTTAAACCCCAAACTGCATTCAATTTCAAGTCTGATACAATGCTGCTTTTACTTCTGCTGAATGAGCTGCCTCGACATCTTACCATGAAACAATGTGCTGGAGGATCTCAGTGGGTCAGGCAGCATCTGTGGAGGGAAATGGACAGACTACTTATTGGGTTTAGATCCTTCCTTTGGACCAAAAAAGTGCAGGGAAGATAAGGAGGAGATTGGGTGGGAGTGGAGGTGGGACAAGAGCTGGCAAGCGATAGACAGATCCAGGTGAGGAGGAGTGGATAGACATAGAGAGGGTTGGGCATAATGACAAAGGCTGGTGCATGATTGATTGAGATAACCAATAATGCAGATGATGGAATGTGATGAGTAAGAAAGGTGTAGTGCAGGAGGAAATAAGGGAGGTGCATGGGCAGATTTGAACAGGAGGGCAGAGAGGGAAAAGGGATCTAATGAGAGGAGCATATGGTTTATGGGTCGATGGTTTAGGTGAGTAATTACCTGTGGGAGGGGTAGAAACATAGAAACATAGACAATAGGTGCGGGAGTAGGCCCTTCGATTCTTCGAGCCTGCACCGCCATTCAATATGATCATGGCTGATAATCCAAAATCAGTTCCCCGTTCCTGCTTTCTTCCCATATCCTATGATTCTGTTAGCCCTAAGTGCTTTATCTAACTCTCTTAAATACATCCAGTGAATTGGCCTCCACTGCCTTCTGTGGCAGAGAATTCCACTGATTCACAATACTCAGGGTAAAACATTTTTTCGTCATCTCAGTCCTAAATGGCCTATCTTGTATTCTTAAACTGTAACCCCTGTTTCTGGACTCCCCCTACATTTGGAACATTTTTCCAGCATCTAGCCTGTCCAATCACTTAAGAATTTTATATTTTTCTATATTCTCATCCTAAATTCCAGTGAGTATAAACACAGTCGATCCATTCTTTCATCATATATCAGTCCCGCCAGCCCGGGAATTAACCTGGTGAATCTACACTGCGCTCCCTCAATAACAAGAATGTCCTTCCTTCAATTAGGAGACCAAAACTGCACACCATGCATCAGGTGTGGTCTCGCCAGGGCCCTGTACAACTGCAGTTGGATCTCCCTCTTTCCTATACTCAAATCCTATCACTATGAAGGCCAACATGCCATTTGCTATCCTCACTGCCTGCTGTACATGCATGCATACTTTGTTGTGGGAAAGAAGGGTCTGTGTAGGAGGATTGGGATGGATAGAAGGAACTAGGATGGGGGGCAGGTTCAGGATAGGATCTACTCACTGCAGGTGGATGCTTTGGAAAGGATGCACAAAAGGTTTACCAGGATGTTGTCTAAATTAGAGGATATTAGCTATGAGGAGAGATTGAATATACTTGGATTGTTTTCTCTGGAGCATCGGGGCCTGAGGAAGGACATGGTAGAACTATATTAACTTCTGAGAGGCATAGATAAGGTAGTTTTTCAGACTTTTTTTCCCAGGATAGAAATGACAAATACTCAAGGGCGAGTGATTAACAAAGGAACAAAACTACAAAACAAGTAACTGTTAATTAAAGATTTCATCTCTCAGGTGGAAGTAAATCTCTGGAATTCTCTGCCTCAAAGAGTGGTGGAAGCAAAACGTCAGCTATAATTAAGATGGAGGTAGACAAGTATTTGAAAGGTTGAGGAATTGAGTGTTATGGACAACTGATACAGAAGACGAGTGGAGGCCTGAGGTAGATCTGCCACGATCAAAATGAATGGTGGGCTGGGTGGTCTACTCTTGCTCCTGTTTACTTGTGTTCTTTTATACAGATACTTCTACCTATACCCCAACATACAACATCAGGGCTGTACAATTGGATGTTCCACTTATTCTTGGCTCACTGTTCTTATTTGCTCCCCTTGTCTTGTCTCTGTCCATCTTCATCCATAATCCACTGATATCCTTGTCAACTCTTGGAGGCTGTTGGGCCTGGATTGGTCGGCATGTGGGCATTGTGACATCAGCAGCTGGTGAGCAGTGTTTATATTTATTACATTGAGTTTTGTGATCAATTTTATTTAAAATCTGGGGAAATAATTGATCAAGCAGTGGATTTCTGAACTCATAAGTTAAATCTCAGACGCGTTTTTGCGTCTGGTTTTCAAGGAGATACGTTTCAACTGTAAAATAACACACACACATCCACACACACACACACACACATCCACACACACACACACACAAACACACACACACACACACACACACACACACACACACACACACACACACACACACACACACACACACACACACACACACACACACACACACACACACGCATGCATGCACACACACGCATGCACACACACACACAGAGTGTTATTAGATACTAGACCAAGTGCAGACTGGTTGGGTCTGTATCCCCAACGGTGTTTGCGGGGGGTGGGGGAGTGGGGGGCTGCGGCATCACACTCACATTAACCACCCTCCAAACACACAGGTGGGGGGAGGGGGATGAGAAGAGGGGAGTGAGAGGAGAGGAGAAGGAGGAAACGGGACAATTTGGGAGGGAAAGGAGAGCAGAGTAGGGGGTTAGAGAGGGGAATGGGGAGAGAGATGTGAGGGAGGGGGGATGGGGAGGGAGGGAAATAGTGGGGAGGGACAGTGGAGGGGGACGGGGAGAGAAGTGGAAGAGTGGAGAGGGAGGAGAGGGGTGGGGGAGGGAGGGGGGGGGAGTGATGGAAGAGGGACAGAGTGGGGCAGGGGGGAGAGAGGGAAGGGGGTTGGGTAGAGAGGGAAGGGGGTTGGGGGAGATAGGGATGGGAGAGGGAGAGCGGTGAGGAGAGGGAGAGGGGGAGGTGAGAAGGGGGAGAGAAGTGGAAGAGTGGGGAGGGCGGGAGGGGTGGAGGGGTAGCCGGAGTGGTGGAAGAGGAACGGGGGAGTGATGGAAGAGGGACAGAGGGGTAGGGGAAGAGGTGGGGGAGAGAGGGGAAGGAAGGGGAAAAGAGGGGTGGGGGATGGGGGAGGGGTGGAGGCTGGTGGGCCTGGATGGTGGGCATATGGGCATTGTGACATCAGCAGCTGGTGAGCAGCGTTTATATTTTTAAAATTGAGTTTTGTGATCAATTTTATTCAAAATCTGGGGAAATAATTGATCAAAGAGTGGATTTCTGAACTCATAAGTTAAATCCCAGGCGTTTTTGCGTCTGGTTTTCGAGGAGATACGTTTCAACTGTAAAATACCACACACACACATCCACACACACACACACATCCACACACACAAACACACACACACCTCAACTACCTTCTGTGTCAGTGAATTCCAGAGATTCACCACTCTCTGTGTGAAAAATGTTTTTCTCATCTCTGTCCTAAAAGATTTCCCCCGTATCCTTATACTGTGACCCCTTGTTCTGGATGATATGATATATGACATGATAGATGTACAGGACAAGTTTTTTTTATGCAGAAGGTGGAGAGTGCCTGGAACCTATACCTGGGGTGGTGGTGAATGCAGTTATGATATAGTAGCAGTTAAGAGACTTTTGCATATGCACATGGTTATGCATGGAATAGAGTAAAATGGATTAAGTGCAGGCAGACGAGAGGTGGTATTGACATAATGTACTGCATATAGTGGACATGCAAACTCCATACAGACAGCACCCGAGATCAGGAATGAACCCGGGTCTCTGGCGCTGTGAGGCAGCAGTTCTACCAGCTGTGCTACTCTGTCTCACTCGTTAGTGCAATCCTCAGGCTTACATCATATATTTGCTGAGACTTTGGAGTTAATAATGCTGATAAAGTAGCAGAGTAAATCCAACTCAGGGCTTCATTAACTTCTAGCCTGTGCCAGTATCAGTGTTGTACCTCCAAGCTCACTGTGCTGTCTTGTTTCCGTTATAAAAGGAATTGTGGAATGAAGGACCTGATCCTCTGACCCTGCCTGACCTGCAGAGTTCCTCCAGAACCTGATATATAGTACAGGTAGACACACAATGCTGGAGTAACTCAGCGGGACAGGCAGCATCTCTGGAGAAAAGGAATGGGTAATGTTTTGGGTCGAGACCTTTCTTCAGACTTTGTATAGTGTATTACATGCAGATATACAATTCTGAATGAACGGAAAATGAGAGATATTTTTATTTTGGGCAGGTGTTGTAGATTTCACCTTTCAAGCATCAGTAGAACCACTAAGTTTCTTTCATGTGCAGAAATAGATAGACTAGGAGACTTGACACCCAAGGTGATAAATTTAGGATAAGCGTAAGAAGTTTAGAGATCTGAGGAATAACTTATTCCAACTAGGTGGTTGGAACTTGGGACCCTCTGCCTGAGGGAATGGTGGGGGCAGGTGCTCTCACAACAATTAAGTATCTAGGTGAGCAGTTAAAAACACGCTTGACTCTGTGGCCAAGGACAATGCCAACTCAATCTTTAGGTTCATTGGTGATACCATTGGTGTTGGCCGAATCAACCACAATGATGAAATGAAACACATAAAGAGATTGTGACCCTTGTGCCATGATATCCAGACATCAACCTCATTTTTAACATCCAAAACTTGAAAGAGTTAGTTAAATACCTATAGAAATGAGGGGGTGAACACAACCTTGTCCTCATCAACAGACTTGTTGTGGATATGATCAGCAGCTTCAAAGTCTTAGGCATTCACATCACTAGTGTCCTTACCTGGTCCCTTCACACTGATGCAGTGATAATGAAAGTGCATCAACTTATTTATTTTCTTAGGTGTCCTAGAAGATTTGGCATGCAAATAAAAATAATTTCAAACATCTATAGATGCGCTACAGAAAATATTCTGATGTGATGCATCTCATCCTGGGAGACCAACTGGCCTGCTCTTTACCACCTGAACCTACAGAGAGAGTTGAACACAGTCTAGTTCACAGTCAGACATACTCGTCCCTTCCGTCCATCCATTCCATCTTCACTGTGCTTTGCATCAAGAAGGCTGGAAGTATTGTCAAGGATGCCTGCCAGAAGATGCCGAAGCTTGAAAACCTTGACTTAAGAACAGTTTTATCCCCACTGCTCTCTGACACCTGAACCTATCAATGCTGTAATTCTCCCATACTGGAGAAGATGCAATGTCGTCATAACCTTAACTCTATCTTATACAATTATTACGATGTTGTACTTTAACAATATTTTCACTACTTCAGATTTTGTTCTACCATTTTGCACCATTCTGCTTGTCATGGAAACATAGAAACATAGAAAATAGGTGCAGGAGTAGGCCATTCGGCCTTTCAGCCTGCACCGCCATTCAATATGATCATGGCTGATCATCCAACTCAGTATCCTGTACCTGCCTTCTCTCCATACCCCCTGATCCCTTTAGCCGCAAGGGCCACATCTAACTCCCTCTTAAATATATAGAAACATAGAATTGTCATTGTATTTAATGTATCTATGATTACTAAGTATACTGTACGTTGATGAGTTTCTTGTGAACAAAGAATTTCTTAGCACCATGGTGGATCTAACAATAAACCAATTTGAATCTGAGGCTTTGATCAAGTGCTGGTAGATAGGATGAGAATGGTTGGCTGAAGGGCCTACCCCTCTGCTCTATAACTATATACATTAGAAATGTTATAAATTAAAGTTCAGAAGTGGGAATTGGACTTAACAAGACAATTGGAAGTGATGTTGTCAAAGGTCGTCCAATTTATTTGTGATGGTATGTGTTGTCTCTAGCCACCTTGCTTGAGTGGTGACATTAGGAATAGGTGATTTAGTCCCTCGAGGCTGCTCTGCCATTCGATTCCTTCATGACTTATTTGACTCTCAACTCTGTTTAACTGTCCTTCTTTCATTATTTTTTTATAGCCTTTGCCTCCAAAATTGAATCAATCTCTGTCTGAAAGTTCCAATTGGTTTTGAGTCCAGAAGCTTTGCCAAAGGTGGGCGAGTAGCAAGGATTACTGATCTCTGTGAAATTTACACAAATAAAACAAACATGCATCTTCTATTTCCCATTGAATGGTCAAACACTCATTTTAAACATATGCCAATTATTTTATTTATCTGTCTCAAGAGTTCTTTAAACTTAACATAACAATTGAAATTCTTAATCACCAATGGGTTAGTTTAGTTTAGTTTTGAGATACAGTTTAGAAACAGGCCTTTTGGCCCAACAAGCCCACGCTGACTATTGATCACTCATTCACAATAGTTTATCATTCATTCCTTACACACTAGGAACAATTTATTGAGGATTAACCTTCAAACTTGCACATCTTTGGGATGTGGGAGGAAACCAGAGTGCCCGGAGGAAACCCGTACGGTCATGTGGAGGACATGCAAACTCCATACAGACAGCACCCAAGATCAGGATTGAACCAGTCTCTCTGGTGCTGTGAGGCAGCAGTTCTAACAGCTGTGCTACTCTGTTACCCTCGTTAGTGCAATCCTCAGGCTTACATCATACAATATATTTGCTGAGACTTTGGAGTTAATAATGCTGATAAAGTATCAGAGTAAATGCAACTCAGAGCTTCATTAACTTCCAGCCTGAGCCAGTATTTGTGTTGTACCTCCAAGCTTAATGTGCTGTCCTTGTTTCCATTATAAAAGGCACTTTTATTCAGTTCCTCAAAGGAAAAAAAAAATCTGCAGTGAAGGGCTGAAGAAATAGCAGAGTGTCTTTATTGTATAACTGTCAGTTCAGATTCACAATGATATCAGCCTTGAGGCTTCCCATCAACTCTCTATTACTGCACCAGTCAACACATTATATTCTCTTCTACCTCCCTGAATCCCCACAGGCTATGAAACAAGAGACAGATATCATTGAAATGTATTTTTAATGTCTGATTAATGGACGGAGAGAACAAAACAATATTTTCACGAATTTAACTAGGCTAACTAATTGGTCAAAATATAACCATCAAAGAAATGTTATCAGTATAATGACCCAGTATTTTAAAAAAAGAGGGCTCTCCCTTCACTTAAGCCAACAAATGTCACCGTATTTCCTGCAACACTAATTGATTGAAGTACTGGAGAATCTCAGCAGGTCCGGCAACATCTTTGGAGGTCAATGGATGGATGACGTTGCAGGTCAAGACCTTCAGGCCGAAGAATGTCCTGACCTGAAATGTTGTATAGATATTTGAACAACTGAATTTCTCCAGTATTTTGCTTTTAGTTCAAGTCCAGCACCTGCAGTCTCTTGTGTCTCAATTTCAGATAATTATCGTTTTTTTATCCATTTGCAGCTCCACCAGAATTTATTATTGTTTTTAAGTAACCCCATTCCCATCTCCTTACACCTTGGACTTGCAACTCTTTTATCAAGGGATCTTTACTGTCTTCCACCTTCCTACAGACTTTGCCTTCCCTCCCCTTACCCATTTTTCTGTATTCTGTATTTATTGTACTGTTGTGTTTTTATGATGAAAGATCATTGACCTTTCACAATAACTCTACTCCTTTATTTGCATTTGCTGCTGACCAGCTGAATATTTTTGGTATTTTATTTCGGGTTTTTTTCTGGCATCCGCGGTATTTCACTTTTTGAGTTTCAAACCTGGTTTGATGCTATACATAATTTAATCTTCAGTGGCCAACTAATGGAAGACAAATTACACTGTTCTAATTCTCTAAACTCTATACAATAAGCTTCTTCTAAAAAGTGATGTGCGGAACAAGACACCAAGGAGCATTTGCGACTTCAACGTATCTGTTTATGTCTCACCTATTAGTACAGAAAGGAAATATATGATGTTGTGCTGTTCATAACTTAAATTTGTCTCATCTGTCTGCACATGATCTATATCTTTAAACTCCCTGCCTGCTTCTATGACAATCCAAATGCGTCTTAAATTTGCTATCGTATCTTCTACCACTCTTTCCTGACAGCACATTCGCTGGCAGCACATTCCCAGCACTCTCCGTGTAAAATAACTTGGCTGGTAAACCTCCTTTAAACCTCTGCCTCTCACCATCTATGCTATTTGATATTCTTTCTTTCAAGTGGCCTCTCTGCAGAGAAACCAATCCAAGATTGTGCAAATTTTTCTTACAGCTAATAACAGTTAATCCAAATAACACCCTGGTGAAAAACAAAGGAGTAGAAACAAGGAGCTGAAAATTCTACACCCTAATCAAAAGACTTCACATCCTTTTGGCAATATGTCTATCAGAGTGGCACACAATATTCCAAATATGACTCAGCTAGACATTTATGCAACGGCAATACAACTCCCCATACAAAACTACCCAAAGATAGACGCAAAATGCTGGAGTAACTCAGCGGGACAGGCAGCATCTCTGGAGAGAAGGAATGGGTGACTTTTCGGGTCGAGTCCCTTATTCAGTCTGAAGAAGGGTCAGTCTGAAGAAGGGTCTCGTCATATCCATAAGCAATAATGTTCAGCCATGCTGCATTGGGTGAGTGCTGGTTACATGTGTGGTATTGCCTAGGAATCCTTTCTCGAAACAATGCTGAAACGCCATACCTATAAGTGTGTCCTTGATTTAATGCCCATTCTAAAAATACAAATCTGAGAAAATGCTATCATGTGGGGAGGATCTTATTTTATATTTGCACCATGTCCCCGAGCATCATCGCATAGCTTCACATTCCATGGGAGCATTGACTGAAACAAGCAGCATTAATGTGCTGGCTGCAGGCATGTAGCTTTCTGTTCAATATAGGGTTTTTGACGTACAATAGTTTCAGGCAATACTTTCCTGTATTTGAGAATTTAACTTTGAGCTCAGACTATAAATACAGGGGATAGAAATGCAACAAAGCAAAGCAGGCAGGAAATCTTTGAAGGGTGAAGCACAATGTTGACTTTGCCATGGATTATTATCTGTAATAAGATCTCAGAGACACAATATTATAACAGCAGCAAGTGTAAAGTTCAAAGCTACATTTATTCCATGTCTGGAAATATTCTTCTTTCTGAGAGACACTTTTTTCTAGAGGCAGCTGCGACACCGTCATGTTGAGAATAAATATACAAGAACTGAAATAACATTCACAGCTGGTGGAAGTACTTAGTGAATTTTTCAGCATCTCCTTATCTTTCTGTGCGTTGAGGGTATTTTAACAGTGCAGGTTCTGGATGGATGGGCTGGGATCAGAAAAATTAACAAACAGATCCAGAATCAATCTGTAATTTTAACTTTTGCACAAAAGGACATAAAATGCTGGAATAACTCAGGTCAGGCAGCATCTCTGGAGCACATAACATAGGTGATGTTTAGGGTTGAGACCCTCCTTCAGAGGGAGAACCTTCTTTCGTCCTTCAATTAAATATGCCTTCTCTATCAAAATGTATTACCTGCCTAATTTTAAGATTGCAATTGCAGTAAAATGTTTCTGCCTCCTTTCCCTCAAGCATATTTGAAGGACATTAATACTTAAAGAAAGAAATAAATCACTTCTGTCATTTTACTGACCATAATATTGTAATAATAAATTACAAGTCTGCCTTCAAATTCTCTAACATCACATGTGGGATTAATATAGAGGAACACTCTTTTTGATGAGAAAGGCAATGGCTGTGCCGGTGAGTTCCAGGAGGATTATCCCAGAATTTAATGAATGTTTTCATTTTCTAACTTGACTGAACTTTTATATTATACTTTCTTCTATATTTCTTTGGATATCATGCGGAAAAACTGTAAGTTATAATGTTCTGTCATTTTGTCAGGTCTCCAATGCTGGGTTCAACTTGGAGAGTGTGATGTAGTAGGTGGTAAGAAGTTAACAAGGTGCCACTCATTTTTTCCCTCAAAATTGAACTTAGCCTGATCACATTTCAAGAAAGCCTGGGGAATCATTCATGGTTATCTGTCTAACATTTACCCCTCATAATGAGTCTGCACCCATGTCCATAATTGCTGACTGTGGTGCATGCATATGGTGAGAACGGAGAGGTTGAGAAGGAGTTTCTTCCCAGAGGCCATTCGGATTGTAAACGCCTATCTCACCAGGGACTAACTCTACTGAACGTTTTTCCTTCCATTAGTTATTATGTAAAAGAATATATGTGTTATGATTGTGTTTATAGTTTGTTTGGTTGTTTGGTTGTTTGTCTTTTGCACAAAATTCCGCGAGCATTGCCACTTTCATTTCACTGCACATCTCGTATGTGTATGTGACAAATAAATTTGACTTGACTTGACTTGACTTGCTTGCTCAAATTTAATATTTCTGCAGACACAAATGACTGTCCTGAGCAAAAACCCAGAGGATTTTGGATGCTGGAAGAACTCAGCATGTCAGGCAGCAAATGTGGGGGGAAATAGACAGTTGATAGTTTGTGCCAAGACGTTTTCTGACCTGAAAGAGTGGAGGGGAAAAAGCTAAACTAGTATGAAATGGAAGGGTTGGGGTGCAGGGTGCTGGAGGTAAAAGCTGGCAATCACCAGGAAAGTATAGGGTCAGTTATTACCACTAACTCAATACCAGTTTGTAATTTCAGTTGGTGGGATACAGTAACAGCACTATATTGGGCAATTTACTAAATCTTTTTTTCTGTAATTGATTGTAATTATATTGACTACTCTTCCTCCCACCCTGCTTCCTGTAAGGACTCCATCCCCTATTCCCTATTCCTCCGTCTACGCCGCATCTGCTCCCAGGATGAGGTGTTCCACACCAGGGCATCGCAAATGTCCTCATTCTTCAGGGAACGGGGGTTCCCCTCCCCTACTATAGAAGAGGCTCGCACCAGGGTCTCCTCCATACACTGTAACACTGCTCTCTCCCCATACCCACACTCGCAACAAGGGCAGAGTCCCCCTGGTCTTCACCTTTCACCCCACCAGCCGGCAAATACAACAAATAGTCCTCCGTCAGTTTCGCCACCTCCAACGTGACCCCACCACTCGCCACATCTTCTCATCTACCCCCCTGTCTGCCTTCCGCAAAGACCGCTCCCTCCGTAACTCCCTTGTCAATTCTTCCCTTCCCTCCCGTACCACCCCTTCTACGGGCACTTTCCCTTGCAACCGCAAGAGATGCTACACTTGTCGCTTTACCTGCCCCCTCAACTCCATTCAAGGACCTAAGCAGTCGTTCCAGGTGTGACAGAGGTTCAGGGGGGGACAGGGGGGGATCCGGATCTCTGACCCCTTACCACTTTGCCCAGAGCAGGCTGGTGGGGGAGGGGGGGAATGGTGGGGGTAGGGGGGGGAGGGGGGGGGGGGGGGGGGGGTGAGAGGGGGGAGAGGGGGGAGAGAGGTGGGGGGGGGGGGGGGGGGAGGGGGGGGGGGGGGGGGGGGGGGGGAGGGAGGGGGGAGGGGAGAGGGAGGGAGGGGGGGAGGGGGGGGAGGGGGGGGGAGAGGGGGGAGAGGGGGGGAGAGGGGGAGAGGGGGAGAGGGGGGGAGACCGGATCTCTGAGGCCATACCACCTTGGAGAGGGGGAGGCTGCCTGGGCTTAATGAGGAGAAGGTAGAGGGGGCTTCCGGGGGTTTCCGGATCTCTGGAAGGGCATTGACCAGCTTGCCCAGAGCAGCTCTCGGCTGGGAGTTAAGAGGAGAAGGTACTTTTCTTACTTCCGGCAGTTTCCTGGAGGAGAACGGCTTTGAAAATTTTCCCAAGAGTGATGCTCTGAAATGTTTTGAGTTGAGCGTGAGGGTTTCCCTGGTGCTGGTTTGTGCCACTGTCAAGATGGCGGTGGCTCGGTCTCGAGATTGGAGTTACGCAGATGCGTTTTCGGCTACGGATTCGGGGCCAATCGAGGATGAGCCTTATGTCAACTTGGGTGGTAGAAAAAATGGGATCTTGGTCCAAAACGGGTTCCTGTAGGGCAGGGATGCAATAACGAAGGGCATGCATGACCTTTTCCAGAAGTATGTAATTGCCTCTGCTGAAGTTACAAGAGGGAAGTGTGGGATGATACTAAAGTCCCAGGAGGATGTGGCCTTAGCTGTGGAGGAGTGGATCACAGTGGGGGGGGGGGGGGGGGGTTATAACGGTGGCACTGTGGGTGTCCACCATGAGTCCGGTTCTCTTGCGGGATGTTCTCACATTCATCCGCGATGCGAAACTGTCTTCCACACTTTGCAAAGATTCGGGTGGTGTGGTCTAGGTTTATTAGGTGTATGCACCCCTGGAGTGACCTGTGTCTCAAAGGGATCTTGAGTTTCAAGAGGCGGGTTTTCATGAAGGTGGATGTGGGGTCGGGCGCTGAGGGGAACTTCATTGTGGAGCATGAGGGTGAGCTCTACCTCATGCGTTAGAATTGAGGAGAGGCACGGTGTCATGCATGCAGAGAGTTTGGACATTTACGCTGGGATTGTCCCAATCGCTGGCCCAATGCTAGAAATCCTAACACAGCAGCCCTGGAATGCATTGCTGGCCCATCCGGGGAGGCCAGTTATGCCTCAGTGACCCGTGTGGCAGCACTGCTCACCCATCTGGAGCTGCCAGCTCCGCCTCAGCTGCTTAGGGCTGTGCTGCCCCCCGCCCACTATGTCCTGAACCTGTGGCAGTGGTTGATGGCGAGGCGCAGGGGAAGGGCGAAGGGGGGAAGAGGGAATGGGTGGTGCAGAGGAAGAAAAAGTCCAAAAAGAAGACTAAGCACCTGCAAGTGAATCAATCGCAAGTGGAAGGGCCCTTTCCCAAACCTGAGCCCAGCTAAGGGGTGCCTGTTGGCCCCAGTGAGGTCCAAGACACACCTGGTGTGACTCAGCAAGGAGCTGAGGAGGTTCAGAAGGTGGCAGGAGAGGTTGAACGTGGGGACGGAAAAGAGGTAGTGGGTAGTGGGTAGTGTACCTCTAGCGGAGGACTCTTCCTTTATGGAGGTCACCATACCGACGCATGCCAGTGGGACTAAAAGTAGGCTTGGGGCCGAAGAGAGAGAGCAAGGTCATGGGCCTAAGGTAAGGGGAAAGCCTACTTCCAGACCTTCCACCCCTGTTGAGGATGGTGGGCAAGAACTGGTGTCCTCTGGGCCAGAGGTTGGCCCTTTGTTTCAAGGCATCCACGATTTCTAGAGCCACTTCTATAAGTACACTTGGATGCAGACCATCAGGCCCAGGGGATTTATCTAGCTCTCTCTTAAAAGCATCCAGAGAACCAGTTTCCACCACCCTCTGAGGCAGAGAATTCCTCACTCAC
The DNA here is from genome assembly GCF_028641065.1 of Leucoraja erinaceus. Taxonomy (NCBI): domain Eukaryota; kingdom Metazoa; phylum Chordata; class Chondrichthyes; order Rajiformes; family Rajidae; genus Leucoraja; species Leucoraja erinaceus. The sequence continues at coordinate 20,280,383 of NC_073380.1, forward strand.
AACTCTCTGTGTGAAAAAGTCCTTCCTCATCTCCGTTCTAAATGGCTTACCCCTTATTCTTAAATTGTGGCCCCTGGTTCTGGACTCCCTCAACATTGGGAACTTGTGAAGAAAGCGAATGGTATTTTAGCATTCATGCAAAAGGATTTGAGTATAGGAGCAGGGAAGTTCTACTGCAGTTGTACAGGGTATTGGTGAGACCACACCTAGAGTATTGCATACAGTTTTGGTCTCCTAATCTGAGGAAAGGCATTCTTGCCATAGAGGGAGTACAGAGAAGGTTCACCAGACTGATTCCTGGGATGTCAGGACTTTCATATGAAGAATGACTGGATAGACTGGAAGATTGAGGGGGGATCTTATAGAAACTTACAAAAAATCTTAAGGGGTTGGACAGGCTAGATGCAGGAAGATTGTTCCCGATGTAGGGGAAGTCCAGAACAAGGAGTCACAGTTTAAGGATAAGGGGGAAATCTTTTAGGACCGAGATGAGAAAAACATTTTTCACATAGAGAGTGGTGAATCTATGGAATTCTCTGCCACAGAAGGTAGTTGAGGCCAGTTCATTGGCGATATTTAAGAGGGAGATAGATGTGGCCCTTGTGGCTAAAGGGATCAGGGGGTATGGAGAGAAGGCAGGTACACGATACTGAGTTGGATGATCAGCCATGATCATATTGAATGGCGGTGCGGGTTCGAAGGGCCGAATGGCCTACTCCTGCACCTATTTTCTATGTTTCTATGTTTCTATGAATGCATCCAGTGAATTGGCTTCCACTGCCTTCTATGGCAGAGAATTCCACAAATTCACTGCTCTCTGTGTGAAAAAGTTTATCCTCATCTCAGTTCGAAATGGCCTACCCCTTATTCTTAAACTGTTCTGGACTCCCCCAACATCGGGAACATGTTTCCTGCATCTAGCATGTCCAAACCCTTAATAATCTTACATGTTTCAATAAGATCACCTCTCATCCTTCTAAACTTCCAGAGTATACAAGCCCAGCCGTTCCATTCTATCAACATATAACAGTCCCGCCATCCCGGGAATTAACCTGGTGAACCTACATTGTACTCCCTCAATAGCAAGAATGCCTTTCCTTAAATTTGGAGACCAAAACTGCACACAATACTCCAGGTGTTGTCTCACTAGGGCCCTGCAGAAGGACCTCTTTGCTCCTGTGCTCAACTCGTTTTGTTATGAAGGCCAACATGCCATTTCCTTTCTCCATTATATGCTGTACCTGCATGCTTACTTTCAGTGACCGTTGAACAAGCACCCCCCAGATCCCATTGTACTTCCCCTTTTCCCAACTTGGTTATATTTAGATAATAATCTGCCTTCCTGTTTTTGCCACCAAAGTGGATAACCTCACATTTATCCACGTTAAACTGCATCTACTATGCATCTGCCCACTTACCCTACCTGTCCAAGTCACCCTGCATCTTCATAGCATCCTCTTCACAGTTCACACTGCCACCCAGCTTTGTGTCATCGGGCACAATTTTCTAATATTAGTTTTAATTCCTTCATCTAAATCATTAATGCCATTAGTGTATATTGTAAATCTGTTACCCAACTGATGGCTAAACTTACTGTTTCATCTTGGTGTGGGAATAGGTGGTACTATACCCCATGACTATACCCCATGCAACCATTCAGATAATAATATTGAGTAGTGTTTTCTTGCTTAGACTTACCTCAGAAGCTGCCAGTACCTGTGGAAACACTTCCCTCAAACGGCAGCATTAATGTATGAAAGGGCCATTGCTGTGCTGATAATACAATGTGTGGAACTACAGAGACGCACTTATAAAATGGCTGATGAAACAAATAATTGTAGAAAAGAGATCAAGAAGACTGAAATAGAAATTCATGGAATTTCAGCAGGTTAATTTACATATATACCAAGCCAATTAACCTACAAACCTGTACATCTTTGGAGAGTGGGAGAAAATGGAAGAACTCAGAGAAAACTCACATGAGAACGTACAAAACTTTGCACAAACAGCACCCGTAGTTGGGATCGAACCCGGGTCTCTGGTACTGAAAGTGCTGTTAGGCACAACTCTACCGCTGCACCACATTGCCACTCCCTCTCCCTCTCTACTTCTTTCCTGTACTCCATCTCGTCATTGTTTGTGATCCGGTCCAGCACAGTAGTGTCATCTGCTATCCTGTAGATGGAATTACAGCCACATTAAGAAAATATATTGTTTTAATTATTTAAATCCCACTCCTTTACATCTCCTGCAACCTAGTTACAATTCCTGCCCAATACAGGCTTGTAGAGTAACCGAGGCAGCATTAGTTGTAGAATCGTAGCTGCCATGTAGATGTGATCACTTGGGACAAGAACAGGGCTTGAGTGGGGGTGCAGGGAGAATACACAGCACAGACCTAGTCAAGCACAATATGGCCAAAAAGACAAATCATAGCATTATAGATGACATGACACAGAATCAGGATATTAAGCCCATCATGTGTGGGCAAGTCATAAAAAGTTACAAAACCTTCTGGTATTAGGTCCATAGCCCCAAGGCTACCGTTTTTTTTCCAGATTCACAACCAAATACTATTTAAGTATGTGGAAAGGTTCTGCCCTTTTCATCTTTCCAGGTAGTGAATTTCAAACTCTCACTGACTGAAACATTTTTTAATTCCACACGTCCCTCCAATTATTTCATCAATTGCTTTGAATCTTAATTATTGACTAAGCTAAAGAAAACAAATCCTTTTTATTTATCTATTTAATCCAATCTTTCCCATGGCTACAATTTTCCTGACTTGACATTATCTTCTACACCTCTACACCTTCTCCAGTGCAATCACACCTAAGTCACATTTCACTTAAATAAGCTACTAAAGAATCGTCATTCCAGGTGCATTGTCACGGGGTGGCTCTGATTGTCAAACTCAGGAGAATTGTCCAGTTTAAAGCCAATGTTGTTGAAAGTCATTATTTAAATAAAGTATCTCAGTCTGGAGTTTCCGTGAATGAATGAATACTTTATTGTCACAGTAAAATTCTTCGTTTTGCATACCCAAGGTATGCAAATAGTCGCCACATAAATGCGCTGACAAAGTTACAAAATATCCCACACCAAGCCCTCCTTTGTTCCGCCCCCCTTCTCCCCCCTCCCCAGATAACTCAAGGTCCTCATTTATTTCCCACCCCCCCACGCTGTGTTGCATTTTACTATTTCCAATATGCCCAACATCATTGCAAAGAAAGTCAAAACGATGTTAACCAATGTGTTGACTTAAGCACTAGATAATTCGAATGGTCACATTTGTATTCACTAGCCAAATAAGCATAGAACATAGAACCCAGAGAGTAAAGCACTTTGGCCCACAATTTTGTGCTGAGCATCAGGCCATGATCCATATTCTTCCATTCCCTGCATACCCATGTGCCTATCTAAAAGCCTTTTGAACTACACTACCATATCTGTCTAGAACCCCACCCCTGGCAATGTGTTCTAGGCACTCACACCATATGTGTAAAAAACTTCATGTTATAGGACCAGAATTAGGCCATTCAGCCCATCAATTCTACTCCGCCATTCAATAGATTGATAGGCTGATCTATCTTTTCCTCTCAATCCTCTCAATCCCATTATCCTGCCTTCCCCCCATAACCCCTGACACCTGTACTAATTAAGAATCTACTAATCTCCACCTTAAAAATGTCCATTGATTTGGCCTCCACATACCTCCATGTCAATTAATTCCACAGATTCACCACCTTGCCCCACATATCTCCTTTAAACTTTGCCCCTCTTTTCTTAAAGCTATGCCCTCCAGTCTTGCACATTTCCACCCTGGGAAGAATGGTTATGACTGTCTACTCTATCCATAACTCTCATAATTTTATAAATTTCTAAATTTGTCCAACCTCTACTCAAAACTAATCGATAAACCATATTGAATTATTTTTGATGCTGAGTCTTTGATGCTGAGTCTTAGAGTTCGGTTCACTTTTTGCTCGATTCCATCATCTACAGTTCCTTTATTCTCCAAGGTTCCTTCCTGGCCTAAGTAGACATATCTTAAAAGCTTTCAATTTATAAATAAAAAAGTACTGAATACAAGCATAACTTGCTAATAATTCTCTAGTTTTCCAAACTAATTTAGTTATTTTAGGTTGTTTTTGAGGTGATAGGTGCTGGATAGACATGGTTATTTCATTGTGCTAAAACCCTTTTTAAAGCTATGTTAATCCAAATATGTCAATGGTCCATTTTTAAAAAACTATTTAAGAAATAGTTACCAGGTAATTAGAATTTTATTTTGGAAAATCATTAAATGAAAACTCTGCTAAATTGGATCGGTTCATGGAAGATTTATCCTCTGCAATATGCAATGAAAGCATAGTTGAGATACACTGAGTGAGTAGCTAATGCAAAGGATGTGGAAATTTGAATTGTCCTGGGCATAATTCATTACCTGAGTGAAAGCAGAACTAAAATAAATCTAGATCAATTTTGTTGGTATCGGTAGCCAAATTGCTGATTGCTCCCAAAGATTTTAAAAAATCTTGACCCCAATGTTTGTCATTAAGAGGAAAATCTAGCCTTTATTTCCTTTCATTTGTTCCATTGACCTCAAGTTCACCTCTCCCAGAATGAACTGATAGTTATGTCCCAGTTGGAGTTCATTGTAAATTAGTCCTACTGTCAAAACAAATCACAGAGGGCTATGCGAAAGATATTTCCATTTCTCATCATTGGTTTATGGATATGCTCCCACCTGCAGAGATTAAAACGCAAATGAAACAGTCCATTAAGCCTTCGATTACATGAAGGTTATGCTCAGTCATCATATTGTCTACAGGAGAAACCTGGAGCCCATTTGTTAACCCTGAATCTTAGATCAAGGTGGTTAAATTAAAGTCTGCAAACTTTTAACAGTGCAAATAATAAAGGAAAATGTGCATCACGTTCCTCATTCACATCACAGTTAAAGAACAAATTTGAAGAGTGGCATCAAAGGAAAAAAATGCTAAAATGCTTGATTGTAAGAAAAACAAACAATGCTATCGGAACAAACAGGAGATGTAGAAATACCTGGTCAAAAAATAGGTTGCAAGCTACATTTTAAATGAGCAAAGACAGATGGGACTCCTGAGGTTGTGAAAGACACTATATTAAAGCAGGTTATTTCTTTCTCTCAGGGGCTAAGTTGTGTTCTCCATTCTCACACCTTTTTTTTTATACAAAGGGTCTATGTAACCTGACCTTGCCAATATAAATGAAGAGGTTATACCGTGAAATATGAATCTGTCATCCTATACGCTGTTTCTATTTCAGATTTAGAGCATAGGTGTGATTTTTTTTTTTCCTTTTATAACTTCAAACTGTGAGGAACTGTGCAGCTCATCAATCTATTCCTCTGACAGGAAGCATTCTTTTAGAATTGTCAGCTTTGGGAGACTGAGATTTGTCAGCAGCAAAAGTGACACAAAGTACAAATACATTTAAAGTGCCAAAATTGTTTTCTCCAGGATGGCATAAAATAAAGCAACTTACGTGTATTTTTAATGAGCGGAGCCATTCACTTGGAATTTGTCCTTGGTAGCCTTATTGCACTTCACTTCAGTTTAGTTTAGTTTAGAGAGACAGCACAGAAACAGGTCCTTCGGCCCACTGAGTCTGTGCCAACCAGCACTTCCCATACACCAACACTATCCAACACACTAGGGACAATTTAGAATTTTTACCAAAGCCTATTAACCTACAAACCTGTTCGTCTTTGGAGTGTGGGAGGAAACCGGAGCACAAGGAGAAACCCACGTGGACACAGGGAGAACGTACAAACTCCGTACAGACACACCCATAGTCAGGATTGAATGCGGGTCTCTGGTGCTGTAAGGCAACAACTCTATTGCTGTGCCACCGTGCCACCTTCTGCAACTGTTTCAGGCTTGGAATACAATTTGCCGCAATCACCATATTATAAATTAAGCATTACCAGTCGAGGACTGAGTAACCTGGCTTGCTCTTACTGGGATTCTGTATTGGCAACATTCCCTCCTTTAATCCAACCACGTTATTACTTTTCATGTAATAGACAAGTACATTGATATGAGGGGAATAGAGGGATATGGATTATATGCAGGCAGATGAGATTAGTTTATCCTGCCATAATGTTCAGCACAGACATTGTTCCTGTACTGTACTAGATAGAAAATGCTGGAGTAACTCAGCGTGTCAGGCAGCATCGCTAGAGAAAAGGAACAGATGACATTTCGGGTTGAGACCCTTCTTCAGACTGTACCATAGTGTTCTATGTTCAATGATCTATGGATCTACTGTGACAATTCTGTCTTTAATCCTTTTATCCAAAACTGAAAAAAGATATGATTAACTTTAATTCTTATTGCTTCGAAATATTGATGTTAAGGCTATACAGTACTCTTTCTTTAAAATAACATATAAACAACTTAGGAGAATCGTTTAATTAAGCCTGTTAATATTTCCTCACCTTGAAAAAATAAAGAGGCTATGGAGTGAAACCTTTGGGCTTGTTTTATGAAATAATGATGACATTCTCAATGTTATTGTTATTAGGGAGTAAATTAGAAAACAGCTTCTAATGCCCTCTCACGCACAGTTTAATGCAGAAATCTGGAAGCTGCTGTTGTATAGGGCTCTGGTGAGACCACATCTGGAGTATTGTGTTCAGTTTTGTTCTCCGAATTTGAGGAAGGACATCCTTGTGATTGAGGCAGTGCAGCGTAGGTTCACGAGATTGATCCCTGGGATGGCGGGACTGTTATATGAGGAAAGATTGAAAAGACTAGGCTTGTATTCACAGGAGTTTAGAAGGATAAGGGGGGATCATATAGAAACATATAACATTATAAAAGGACTGGACAAGCTAAATGCAGGAAAAATGTTCCCAATGTTGGGCGAGTCCAGAATCAGGGGCCACAGTCTTAGAATAAAGGGGAAGCCATTATAGACTGAGGTGAGAAAAAACGTTTTTACCCAGAGAGTTGTGAATTTGTGGAATACCCTGCCACAGAGGGCAGTGGAGCCCAAGTCACTGGATGGATTTAAGAGAGAGTTAGATAGAGCTCTAGGGGCTAGTGGAATCAAGGGATATGGGGAGAAGGCATGCACGTGTTATTACATAGAAAATAGGTGCAGGAGGAGGCTATTCGGCCCTTCTAGCCAGCATTCATTGTGATCATGGCTGATTGATTATTTATTGGGGATGATCAGCCATGATCACAATGAATGGTGGTGTTGGCTCGAAGGGCTGAATGGCTTCCTTCTATGTTTTTATGTAACCACAGCCCTTTGTGAGATATTTAATACTGAAATCATAACAGTGGCTTGAAGTTGGGATACTCATGTACCAGATGCCCTCTGAAGAAGCTGAAACAATTGCAGTTGCTTCATGGAGGAAGATAATTTTTGATGGTGAGATTCATAATAATATGGTTGAACAATTACCATAGCCTGAAAAGTTAATGCTTCAACGTGGAATCATGTTATTTTTGAAGATGAATGGACAGCTTTATTTTAAATAAAATACACATTTCCCTCTTGTATTTCCTTCTGTATTTCCCAATCTTTATTTCACTTTCTGATTTATAAATCTTGATTTAGAATCTGATGGCTAGAAATTGGGTAAATTAATGCCTATTTCCCTTGCCTAATTTGCACGTTAAAGCCCTTTGGCCAGATCAGGCACACTGGAGATTATATCAGAGTGATTTAACACCCATCAAGAAATTGGCCTGGGTAATTCTGAGTACATGTCACTTTAACAGGTCTGATCATTCCTGGCATCAGTTACACAACTAATCACATCAAGCTTTGCATAGTTTCTCCCTAACTAAAATAAATTTAAATGTTTATGTGTAGCATACACTTTCTTTAAAAACTCAAGGAAAACAAATATGCATGCCAGATTTTTATGCAGCTGTTCTGTTGCATCTCTGAGGAATGTCCTTTACGGACCAATGATCAGTGCTTTTATCGTGCTTCCAACAGGAACTGGACATACCTAATCTTACTGCACAATTCAGGGTACAAACTGCCACAAAGGTGTGTAGAGTATTCTAAAATGGATTAAAAAAATGTTTATCATCAGCCTACACACAATACCCCATAATAAAAAAGCAAAAACAGGTGTATAGAAATGCTTGCAAGGTAATTAAAAAGAAATAACTGAAATATCACATTTACATAAGTATTCAGACCCTTTTCTCAGTACTTTGTTGAGGCACTTTTGGCAGCGATTACAGCCTCAAGTCTTCTTGGGTATGATGCGACAAGCTTGGCATACCTGTATTTGGGTAATTTCTCCCATTCTGCTCTGCAGATCCTCTCAAGCTGTCAGGTTGGATGGGGAGCATCGATGCACAGTTATTTTCAAGTCCCTCCAGAGATGTTCGATCGGGTTCAAGTGCGGGCTCTGGCTGAGCTACTCAAGGACATTCACAGACTTGTCATGAAGCCACTCCTGCATTGTCTTGGCTGTGTGCTTAGGGTCTTTGTCCTGTTGGAAGGTGAACCTCTGCCCCTGTCTGAGGTCCAGAACGCTCTGGAGCATGTTTTCATCAACGCTCTCTCCGTACTTTGCTCTGTTCATCTTTCCCTCAATCCTGACTAATCTCCCAGTGCCTGCCGCTGAAGAACATCCCCACAGCATGATGCTGCCACCACAATGCTTCATCGTGATGAGCGGTGCCTGGTTTCCTCCAGACGTGATGCTTGGCATTCAGGCCAAAGAGTTCAATCTTGGTTTCATCATACAAGAGAATCTTATTTCTCATGGTCTGAGAGTCCTTTAGGTGCCTTTTGGCAAACTCCAAATGGGCTATCATGTGCCTTTTACTGAGTGGCTTCCATCTAGCCACTCTACCATAAAGGCCTGATTGGTGGAGTGCTGCAGATATAGTTGTCCTTCTGGAAGGTTCTCCCATCTCCACAGAGGAACTCCGGAGCTCTGTCAGAGTGACCATCGAGTTCTTGCTCACCTCCCTGACCAAGGCCCTTCTCCCCTAATTGCTGATTTGGCCGGGCGACCAGCTCTATGAAGAGTCCTGGTAGTTCCAAAATTATTCCATTTAAGAATGACGGGGGCCACTGTGCTCTTCGGGACCTGCAATGCTTTAGAAATTGTTTTATACCCTTCCCCAGATCTTTGTCTCGACACAATCCTGTCTCGGAGGTCTACGGACAATTCTTCGTCTTCATGACTTGGTTTTTGCTCTGACATGCAGTGTCAACTGTGGGACCTTATATAGACAGGTGTGTGCCTTTCCAAATCATGTCCAATCAATTTAATTTATCAAATCATGTCCAATCGAGTTGTATAAACATCTCAGGGATAATGAATGGAAACAAGATGAACCTAAGCTCAATTTTGAGTGTCATAGCAAAAGGTCTGATATATATAAATGTGATATTTCAGTTATTTAATTTTAATTACTTTGCAAAAATTTCTAAACACCTGCTTTCGCTTCTTCATTCTGATGTATTGTGTGTAGATTGATGATAAAAAAAGAATTTAATTCATTTTAAAATAAGGCTGTAACGTAACAAAATGTGGAAAAAAGTGAAGGGGTCTGAATACTTTTTGAATGCACTGTATTTGGACTGGTCTCAATATAAAATTCTTTCCCTTTAGGTAATTGACACTTTCTTTCTCGCTGTGTCCGAACTGGATATTCTGCTAATCATCACTTAGCTCAGATTTTCATTTTCTTTTCTTGGCCAGTTGGTAACTGGAAAACAGCTGGTTGCAGATAATGATTCAATGATACTTTATTGTCACATGTACCTAGGTTTAGTGAAATTCTTTGTTTTTGCATACCATACGGTAAAATCATATGGCATATTTCACCTGGGCGGTACACAAAAACGTGCCTCGTTTCTGGCTCTGACAACATTTTAACACTTCTTGCAGTGGTGAACCAGGCCTGCCACTGCTTCTGGCTACTGGCGCCCACCACCTCCGTCTTAACATAGAAACATAGAAACATTGAAATTAGGTGCAGGAGTAGGCCATTCGGCCCTTCGAGCCTGCACCGCCATTCATTATCGATCTTAGCGGTGTGATCCGCCAGGTTGCTAACGGCGAGATAGACACACAATGCTGGAGTACTTCAGTGGGACAGGTAGCATCTCTGGATAGAAAGAATGGGTGGTGTTTCGGGTTTACACCCTTCTTCTGACTGAGAGACAGGGGAGTGGGAGACACAGTGATAAGGAAGTGTAAGGTGTGAAAACGAGACATCAACAGGGATGTGGAGAAAGGAAAATGTAGAATAGATAATTGTTAGGAAAAAGTGACAACAAAGCATGCAGAGATAAAATTTAATCAGGGGACAGTCAGACTGGTCAGAGAACTAGGTAGGAGGAGGGGAGATGGAGAGAGAGGAAAAGCAAGGGTTACTTGAAGTTAGAGAAGTCAATATTCATACCGAAGGTAGACACAAAATGCTTGAGTAACTCAACGGGCAGGCAGCATCTCTGGAGAGATGGAAAGGGTGATGTTTCGGGTCGAGACGATACTTCATAGGCTGGGGTGTAAGCTGCCCAAGCAAAAAATGAGGTGCTGTTCCTCCAATTTGTGCTGGGCCTCACTCTGACAGTGGAGGAGGCCCAGGTCTGCATGGGAATGGGAGGAGGAGTTAAAGTGTTTAGCAACCAGGAGATCACATAAGTTTAGGCTGACTGAGTGGAGGTGTTCAGCTAAATGATCGCCGAGCCTGCGCTTGGTCTCGCCAATATATAAACCTCACCTGGCAGTCTTTGTTTTCAGCGAAGCAGCCTGTCGTGTCCCTCTTTCCTCTCCGTGACCTGCCCTGCTGGGTTTCCTGCGGCTCGCCGGGTCATACGGCTCCGCAGTGCATCCCCGGAGCTTTCTGACACCACCACTGCTGCCAACTAAATATATAATAAGTGAATATCACTGGCCATCAAGATTCTGCAAAAACCTGAGAGTGATCCACCAAAACAGACTTGCTATGAACAACATTACACAGACAATGATGCATTACATGCCTCTAACTGCATGTAAGTCAGTCTCAGTCTACCCCACAACAGAAGGAGAAGGAGTTGTAAAGGTTGATAGCCACAGGGATAAAGGATCTCCTGTGGGTTCCGCCCTGCGCCATGATGGCAACAGTCTGTTGCTGAAGGTACTCCTCAGGTTGACCAGTGCGTCATGGAGGGGGTGAGCTGTATTGTCCAAGATGCTCTGCAGTTTGAGGAGCATCCTCCCCTCCATGAACACCTCCCATGAATCCAACACCGCCCCCAGGATGAAGCCAGCCTTCCTAATGAGTTTGTTAATCCTATTGGTGTCCGCAGACTTTGCCCTTCTGCACACGGCAGCGAAGAAGATGGCACTGGCTACCACCGATTGGTAATCGTAATGCAGATGTTGAAGGAGCGGATCCTTCCCAAAAAGTACAGCCGGCTCTGTCCTTTCCTGTACAGGGCCTCAGCATTCCTGGACCAGTCCAGTTTACTGTCCAGGTACATTCCAAGGTATTTGTACTCCCTGGTAAACTTCACATCCGCACTACACGAGACAGGTGACAAGGATGTTCCTCTCCATTCACGGCTATTCCTTGAAATTCCATTTCAAGCAGAGTGTAGGCCACTAAATTCAATTTCACAGCATTTCAAGCAGAGTGCAGGCCACTAAATTCAATTTCATCGCATTTCAAGCAGTGCAAGCCACCAAATTCAATTTCATTGCACTTCAAGCAGAGTGCAGGCCACCAAATTGCCAAGCAACTCATTGCATTGTCATTAAGGGCTAACAAATCATTTAATGCAAATACATTGCAGACTCACAGTTCAGTTGATTCACAACTTAGAATCACAATTGTGGACTCAGTTGTGTGACAAAGTCATAAGGTCATAAAGTCATGTGACAGGATTAGAATTAGGCCATTCGGCCCATCAAGTACGCCTTTTAATCATGGCTGATCTATCTCTCCCTCCTAACACCATTCTCCTGCCTTCTCCCCATAACCTCTGACTCCTGTACTAATCAAGAATCTATCTATCTCTGCCTTAAAAATATTCACTGACGGACTTCACAGCCTTCTAAGGCAAAGAATCCCACAATTTCTCCACCCTCTGACTAAATATTTTATTCCTCATCTCCTAAAAGAAAGTCCTTTAATTATGAGGCTATGATATCAAGTCCTAGACTCTATGGTAAATGGATACAAACTCTCCATGTCTACTCTATCCAAGCCTTTCACTATTCTGTGTAGTAATGAGGTTCCCCATCATTCTTCTAAACTCAGTGTGGCCTGGGTGCGCTTTGGCCAAACCTGACACAACTGCTTTTTATACACGTGAATGCAATCAGGTGTATATGATAACCCCAGAATCAATCAGAGAGAACACTGACCATCACTTGTAGCATTGAATGCTTTAAGAAGAGAGACAGTATTCATCTTGTTTTCTACTTAACAGTCAAGTTGGATTTCAATAGCCTGGATAAGATTTTATCAATGATATAATTTCAAAAAACCAGTATTTTGAGGGCACACATTCCTGTCAGAATGATGGATGATATTACTGGGAAATAATTTTCTCCACACTGTGCAGCATTAAGCTCTGCAGGAATCAACGGTTGGTTGCTTGTCACATACAACACTCAGCCCGCCTAAAACAGCTTTAACAAAGCACCTCTAAAGACTAATCAAAAGCAAAACAAAAACAACAGCTGGAATAAAAACAGGATTTGTTGGAAATACCCAACAGAATTTACAAGGCATGATTTGTAAGTTTGCATATGACACAAACGTAGGTGGTATGGTAAATAGTGATGGCTATCAAAAAATACATCGGTCTCTTGATCAGCTGGACAAGTGGGCTGAGGAATGGCAAATGGAGTTTAATACAGATAAGTGCAAGGGGATCAAATTTTGGGAAGTCAAAATTGGCAGGATCATCATAGTGACTGTTAGGGCTCTGGGGAATGTTTTAGAGCAGGGGGATCTAGGGGTACATGCACATAGTGGAAGTCCGTGAAAGTGGTATCACAGCTAGACAGACAGGGTGGCCAAGAAGGATTTTGGAACATTAAATGCATCAGTCAGGGTAGAAGTAGAATAGTATAGAACATTGTCTGAATGAAGGTTTCTGACGCGAAAGTCGCCTATCTTTTTTTCTCCAGAGATGCTGCCTGACACGCTGAGTTAGTCCAGCACTTTGTGTCTAACTACCAAGTATAGAGTTTACAGTTGTACAAGACATTGTTGAGGCCGTATTTGAAAACATTGTGTTCAGTATTGGTCACCCTGCTATAGGAAGGATGTAATCAAGGTGTGAACGGTGCAGATAGGTTTTAAAGGACGTTGTCAGGATGAAAGGGCCTGAGCCACAGCGAGAGGTTGGGCAGGCTAGGACTTTATTCTTTGAAGTGCAAAAGGCTGTGGGCCTCCTAGTGTGTAGGATAGTGCTAGGGTCACTGACTCAGTGGGCCGAAGGACCTATTTGTCATCAAAATATACCCAGACATGAGGACTTGAAATAATGGCATTATTTGAAGGATGTCAAGATGTCGGTGAGACTAAGCGGAGGCTGGGCGATCGTTTCGCCGAACACCTCCGCTCGGTCCGCAAGAACCTACCTGACCTCCCGCTGGCTCAGCACTTGAACTCCCCCTCCCATTCTCCGTCCAACCTCTCTGTCCTGGGTCTCCTCCATGGCCAGAGTGAGCAATACCGGAAATTGGAGGAACAGCCCCTCAACAGCCCCTTGGGGAGTCTGCATCCTGCGGGCATGAACATTGAATTCTCCCAATTTTATTAGCCCTTGCTGTCTCCTCCCCTTCCTCAGCCATCGGGCTGTCTCCTCCCATCCCTCAGCCCTTGGGCTCCACCTCCTCCTTTTTCCTTTCTTCTCCCCTCCACCCCCCATCAGTCTGAAGACAGGTTTCAGCCCGAAACGTTGCCTATTTCCTTCGCTCCATAGATGCTGCTGCACCCGCTGAGTTTCTCCAGCATTTTCGTGTACCTTCGATTTTCCAGCATCTGCAGATCCTTCTTAAACAAAATGCCTAAGATACTCAGTGTAATCTTCACATGCATGGCAAGTAGAGCAGTACATCTTGAAGTTGCTTCTACACTTGACAGACTCCTGTATTCATGCATTACGGAGATTTATCTGTCGATGAGGTCAAGTTTCATCGTTAAGATCAGATAATGGTTCGAATTTTGCTGTAGCGTAAAGAAAATTAAAAGAAGCACTTAAAGGCTTAAATCAGGATAACATACAGAATGCTATGTTTCAACAAGGGATAAGATGGAACTTTAATCCTCCAACGGGTTCTCATTACGGCAGTGTATGGGAATGGTTGATCCTCATGGGGTTCGTAATGTGCTATGCTCTGTTCTTAAACAACAAGTTCTGAACGATGAAAGATTACAAACTTCTGTGAAGTTAAAGCAATTTTATATGATCGACCTATTACTAAAAGTTCTGATGATCCAAATGACCTGGAAGCACTTACCAAATCATATTCTTCTATTGAAGACCAATTTAATACTACCACCTGGACTCTTTGTGAAAGAGGATTTGTATATAAGACGCAGATGGAGACAAGTACAATATATGGCAGATCTTTTTTGATCGAGTTGGACACAAGAATATTTGCCTCTGATCCAAGAGCGACAATGGTCGTGGGTTGGAAGAAATTTTGTTTCAGGTGATATTGGTGGTTGATTCTCCTACATTATGAGGTTCTCGGTTGATGGGAAGGATACAGGAGATCATGCCTGATGTTAAGGGTTTTGTGCGCACAGTACGACTTCAGAGTAAGAACAATGTTTTAATAAGACCAATAACCAAGTTATGCTTGCTTCTAGAAGGTGAAGGTGACGATGAAAGAATTGCTAAAGAAGTCTGAAAGCTGATATATAATGCATGTTATTTTTTGTTTTTTGATATATGTTGAGCTTTTGTAGCTCCTTTCTTAATGTCTATTAGTAATTGCCTCGTTATATACACAGAACAATTAGGGGCCGGTATGTAGCAGCCATTTAGCTTAACTCAGTATGCTATAACAATAACCAGTTACCTTTAAATTTTAGGTACCCAAAAAAGCTGGAGAAACTCAGCGGGTGCAGCAGCATCTATGGAGCGAAGGAAAAAGGCAACGTTTCAGGCCGAAACCCTTCTTCAGACACCATTAAATTTTATCTGCCTGTGGGTGGGATTTATAAATAGTCTGACGCATGTTTGCAGCTGAGGTTTAGTTTGAAGAAGCATGGAAGAGAGGTCACAGCTTTCGACCATGCACGAGCATGACCACGAATAAGATTAAAATGTACTTATCCAAGAAGAAGTTTGGATGAATATCTTACTGTTTTACAACTACAATAAAGAAACTATTAATCAAGAGACTGTGTTTGGAGGATTTATCTTTCGACGGTATTGAAGGTCTCATGGAGAGCTCGTGAGTGCATTTCTATTATCTCCTGATCCCCTGTCTTCAATCATAGTGACTAAAGGAAAGAATCCTTGAAACAATATGAACATTTGTCATTTTACTCACCCTATACCCATGACTGCGTAGCCGGACAAAATACGAACTCCATCATCACGTTCGCCGACGACATCACTGTGGTTGGACGAATCACAGATGGGGGCGAGTCAGGAGTAAGGAGTACTAAAGGAGTAAGATCGACCGACTGACCAAATGACCTGGCTCTCAACATCAGTAAAATCAAGAAACTGAGTGTGGACTTTGGTAGGGGAAGGATGAGGACCCACAATCCTGTTCATATCAATGGTGAAGAGGGTCAATAACTTCAAATTCCTAGGCGTACATATTTATGAAAGATCTTTCCTGGACCCAGCACACCGATGCAATTATAAAGATGGCACATCAGCGACTCTACTTCCTGAGAAGATTACGGAGATTCGCCATGTCGAAGAGGATTCTCCTAACCTTCTACAGGTGCACTACAGAGAGCATTCTGACTGGTTGCATCGTGGTCTGCTTCAGCAACTTGAACGTTCAGGAGTGAAAATGACTACAAAAAGTTGTGATCACTCCATCACCAGGTTTGACCTCCCCACCATCGAAGGGATTTATCGTAGTCGCTGCCTCAAAAAGGCAACCAAAGTCATCAAGGACCCACACCATCCTGGCCACACACTCATCGCATCATTGTCATCAGGAAGAAGGTGCAGGAACCTGAAAACAGCACGTCCAGGAACAGCTTCTTCCCTACAGCCATCAGGCTATTAAACACAACATCGAATAAGCTCTGAGCTCTGAACTGCAAAAGACTATATTGTTATTGCACTATATTTGTTATTTATTGAACGATTTCTTTTTTTTTCTCTTCCCCCGTTATATACTATGTTTACATATTCACATATTCTGTTGTGCTGCAGCAAGTACGGATTTCATTGTCCCATCCGGGACATAAGACAATAAAACACTCTTGACTCCTGAAAGAAAGCAAACACAATGCTGAAATTTATTTCAAGAGGGCTCAAATACAAAAACAGCAATGTCATGCTGAGGCTCTATAAGGCGCTGGGCAGGTCGCATTTGGAGATTTGTGTGCAATTTTGGGCACCATATCTGAGGAAGAATGTGCTGGCTCTGCAGAGGATCCAGAGGAGGTTTACAAGAATGGTCCCAGGAGTAAGTAGGTTAACATATGATGAGCATCTGACGTCTCTGGACCTGTACTCACTGGAGATTAGAAGAATGAGGGGAGACCTCATTGAAATGAACAGAATGGTGAAAGGCTTGGACAGAGTGGATGTGGAGAGGATGTGTCCACTAGTGGAAGAGTCTAGGACCAGAGGTCATAGCCTCAGAATTAAAGGACTTTCCTTTAGGAGGGAGATGAGGAGGAATTTCTTTGGTGGGAGGGTAGTGAATCCATGGCAATCTTGGCCATAGAAGGCTGTGGAGACCAAGTCAATGGATATTTTAAAGGCAGAGATAGATAGATAGATTCTTGATTAGTACGGGTGTCAGGGGTTATGGGAAGAAGGCAGGAGAATATGGTTAGGAGGGAGAGATAGTTCAGGAACGATTGAAGGGCGGAGTAGACTTGATGGTCCGAATGGCCTATTTCTGTTCATATCACTTATGACCTTATGGCCATGTTTGATGTATAGCCCTCTAAAACCTTCCTATCCATGTACCTACCAAAATATCTTATAAAATATTGTTATAATAACTGCCTGAAACACGTTAACTGGCAGCTCATTCTATATACATACCACCCTCTCTGTTAAAAAGTTGCCCCTCAGTTTCAGCCTAAATTGTTTCCCTTTGCCTAAATCTACGACCTCTAATTCTTGCTGCCTCAACCGTGAGTAAAGGACTCTGTGCATTCACCCTATCTATTCCCCTCATGATTTTATACACCTTTATAAGATCATTGCTCAGTCTCCTACGCTGCAAGGAATAAAGTCCTGACCTGCCCAACATCTTCCTATAACTCAATCCCTCGCATTCTGTCAGCATCCTCATTAATCTTTCCTACACTCTTTCTAGTTTAAAACAGATCTTCTCTCTGGTTGACAAGATGTAATAAGTACACTGCCATGGGCATCGGTGCTGGATCCTCAACCGTTTACAGCTTCTTTAACTGACTTGAACGAGGACATCAAAGATATGATTGATAAATTTGCTGATGACATAAAGAACAGTGAAAAGTAAGTTTAGAACTATCAGGAGACAAACGGATATATTTGAGTTCTGTGAGTGAGTGAAAATCAGGCAAATTGAATCAAATGTGTAAAAATATGAAATTGTGGCACAGAAAATAAAAAGAGCAAAGCATATTATCTAATTGGCAATAGATTGCAGAGTCCTGAGGTGCAGCGGGAAACTGAGCATCCAAGTGAATGATTCACGTGAACGATGGTTTGGTGGCATCGCAAGTAAACCAAAATCAAAAGGATGTTACGGTTAATTGTTTTTAAAGAAATTAAAACAGATCGTTGAGAAAATTAAATTAAAATTAAATGCTTCGCTTTTAGACTACAAAATTTGTGAGGTTAGGTTTTATTTTTACAGTGAAAATGGTGCAGTGGCAGCGGTAGAGTTGCTGCCCTGCAGAGCCGGAGACCTGGGTTTAATCCTGACCATGGGTGCAGTCTATATGGGGTTTGTACGTTCTCCCTGTGCCCCCATAGGTTTTCTCTGGGTGCTCTGGTTTCCTCCTCCATGCCAAAGACGTGTCGTTAAGTAGGTTAATTGGCTTCTTTAAATTGTCCCTAGTGTGTAGGATAGAACCAGTGTATGGGTGATCAATTGCTGGCACACACTCAGTGTGCTGAAGGGTCTGTTTCCATGCTGTATCTCTAAGCTAAACTAAACTAAACTGAACTAAACTGAACTAAAATAAACAAAACTAAAAGGTTTAATTCAATTTTTATTTCAGGTTTTTAGAATCAGCAATTTCCTACTGTACAGTGGTCATGCTGTACAGTTAATCACAATGACATTGAAGAGTCCTGGACACAGAGATGGTGACATTTTCCTTCATTGCTGTACAAGTGAGCCTCAATTATCAACTGTATATTGCTCTGGACTAAGCATGGATAAAAGTCTATCCTCAACCTATCCTGAAAGAATTCCATTTCAAGCTCAGACCTGCTTCTACGCATTGCCAGGGATTGCAAATTCATGCAAACTGCTTCTTTCCCATTGTCAAGGTCTGACCTTTTGGAGTAAATCTGCAAGCTTATCAATAAAAAGATTGTGGCTGTTCTTACAGTTGATCACAATTTCTTCAAGATGCTCCCTGCTATATTTCATTAACTCGGTGATGTTTCTATTGGAACAGAGAGAGGATAAACTATCTGTCGATTCAAATGTTGAAGGGCCACAATGACATGAGTTATAGGAGCATAAGGGCTGATGGATATACCTTGTGTTGCATGTGCCTGACCAACGTCGGATGTTTATGCATAATTTAGCTTTAGATCAGGTCGGGGGGAGTTCCCACCACCACGGGAACGATGTAATCCCGTGCTACCTGCTCCATGGTTGGATAGTTGGTGACAAAACCGTCTCCCCCACCTACGCCTGCTGGCAGGCGGGGACTGCATCACTTGGCCTTGCTCATTTCCACCGGCATGTGGGTTTTCCAAGTTATCTCGCCACGCCTCGCACCACGGTTGGAAAGACGGTTCATTCCCACTCACGGTCAGTACGTTTATGAGCGACAATAACTCAAAATGGATGCACACGGGAGGGGGGGGAGAAAGGG
The DNA here is from genome assembly GCF_028641065.1 of Leucoraja erinaceus. Taxonomy (NCBI): domain Eukaryota; kingdom Metazoa; phylum Chordata; class Chondrichthyes; order Rajiformes; family Rajidae; genus Leucoraja; species Leucoraja erinaceus. Next base: position 20,299,624 of record NC_073380.1, read on the forward strand.
AGAGAAAGAGAGAGAAAGAGAGGGGGAGAGAGAGAAGGGAGAGATAAGGGGGAGAGAGAGAAGGGAGAGAGTGTGGGAGAGAAAGAGAGAAGGGAGAGAGAGGGGGAGAGAGAGGGAGCGAGAGAGGGGGAGTGAAAGAAGGGGGAGAGAGAGAGGGGAAGAGAGAGAAGAGGGGAGAGAAAGAGAGAGTTGAGAGAGAGGGGGAGAGAGAGGGAAGGTGGAGAGGGAGAGGAGAGAAGGGGGAAGAGAGAGGGGAAGAGAGAAGGGGAGATGGGAGCGTGGGGGTCCTTTTCCCACACAAGCCATAGGTGACTGGACAATCTGAACCCAAGCACCGTTGAAAGCGGCCGAAGGTGCGCATCCCTCGGGACAGCCCCCACTCTCCCACGGCCACCCTCCGCCGGCTGTGGGTTGGGTGGAGCGGAGGTGTGGGACAATGTTCATCCCTCCACAGTGATGTGATGGACGTGGGGGTCTGGACCAATCGCTGACAAGTCCCGCCCCCCGGCAATGTCATGTTCGTTATTTGACTTTTCTGTTGAGCGGCAGTTGGTCCTTTGGCGTGTAGGCGATGATGCATTTCGGTGAGTTTGTTTTTAGGTGATGCAGCTTTTCAGTTATTTGGATTTTGGGAGTCCCGCCCTTTCGGTTAGTTTGCATTTAGGCGTCCCATCCTTTCGGTTAGTTGTCATTTCGGCTACGTACTCTTTCGTTTTTTTTGCGTTTCTGCCTTGTTTCCATTCGGTTCTTTGGCTTCGACTTCTTTGCTTCGGTTTCTCAACCATCGGCGCCACATCCGTACACGAATCACATGATAATCATATTAGCACAGCAAATTCTTTACGATTCATGGAGGTTATTGTAGAACAAGGTCACATTTTATGAGTCATACTTTATAGCTACGCCCACTAGTTTAACAGGAAGCTTCTCAGCCCTTTCTCCCTCAGTCTTGAGTTACGTATTAAGATGAAGTTACCTATGCTGTAATGCCAATAAAGTATTTGGATCTTAATCACCGTGTATGACCAAAGTTATTCCAACAGCAGAAGCTCGACATGGTGTCAGGAATGGGATTGTGAGGTTGTTTAATGGCTGTGTTTAAGTCCTTAGGGTTGATCTGCATGAGCAACAGCAGAGGGCTTTCGACACTCTTAAGCAGCAGATTTCATGTGCTCCTACTCTCGCTTATTTCAATCCTAAATGACCGGTCACACTGACTTGTGACACTTCACAACATGGACTAGGCGCAGCATGTCTTCAAAATGATGGTAGCGGCAATAAGCTTGTTGCCTAGGCCTCGCGCACTATGACTGACACAGAACAATGCTATGCCCAAATTGATAAAGAGCTACTGGCAGTTGTCCACTACTTTCCTACTGCCTCTCCAGCGCGCATACAGTGGATGCTGCTACAACTTTTAAAAAATGACATTGTTCTGACCTACAAACATGGTAAGGATATGAACCTGGCTGACATTCTCTCTCATGCCCCCCGGAAGACCTGTGAGGGTCTGTCCTTGCCAGATGATGACTTTATCATAATGACTGTGCCCTTTATTCCCTCGTCCTGTGTGGAGGATTTGGTTGCCCACACTGCTGCTGACAGTACCTTACGGTCGCTCGCCTCCTTCATGAAGCGTGGCTGCCCAAACAAACACCACAACGTTCCGTTGCCAGTTTGGCCTTTCTTTGCTGTCCACGATGAGCTAGTACTGCAAGATGGCATTATTGTAAAAGGATATAAGGCTGTAGTCTCTGCTTCGCTGCAAAGCAAATATTTTAACGCTGTCCATGCAAGGCTCCCAGGTGCTGAAGCCACCGTCCTATGGGCAAGAAACATATTTTACTGGCCTGGCATGGCCGAATACATCACCGAGAATGTGGCATCCTGTGCAGTGTATAACAGCTTGGCACCTCATCAATAAAAGCAACCACTTCTTTCACATCTGGCTCCTGGGGTCTACAGTGGCAACTGACATATTTGAATGGCATGGCAAGCAGTACCTAGTACTTGTCGATTTGTATTCTGGATGGTTTGACATTGATTGATATCTCCCGCGGCCCCAATTTGGGTTCACTCGCTCAACGTTTATTGTCAAGGCAGACCCGAGCCACGGTGCCTGTGGTGGATCAGGCATTGATCCCACGGGTGGTTTCACCATCAGGAGTCTAGTCCAGGTTACAACAAAGCGGGTCATTCAAAAACAGTTGTATGACGAGACAAGTAGGCTGCTGCCACCATTAACCAAGTGGTTTGTTTGCAAACTGACAAAGTCCATGACCGTGTCAGTATAATTTCTGGAACTGCCTCTGAGCCACACTCATATCTGGCCAGTGTCGATGGCGACACCTGCAGGCGTAACAGACAACATATCCTGCCTGTGAATAAGCCGACTCCACCTCCGTATTATCCAGACTGTACAAGTGTACTTTTCCGTCCGGGTCCAGTGGCATTGATCTACCTACACCAGCGCAAAAACCACTTTGGGAGCAGCTGCTTTGCCAGTGCCCCCTCCACCTGCGCTGCAGTTCCCTGTTTCATCACCGGGAATGCTGGTTAAATCTCTGTCACCCGTGAAACCACCGGCTCTGTCACCGGTGGGGAAAAATGGAGATGGTTTTTATCGCAGACATGCTGGTCGTGTTTGCAAGAAACCGTGAAGTACCCGGGCAATGTTTGACCTTCCTCCAGATTATTATCAATTGCTATGCATGCCTTATTTAGTCAATGGTTTTGTACTGACATTTAATGCCGGCAGTCGCCTGAAAAACTAGAACGGCGGCTGTCAGAGTGGAACACACACACACAAACTCCTTGCTTCCTTCACCAGCCCGTTATGCAGGCAGGGGACAGGGAAAGTGAGGGGAGCGCTGTCTAAAAAATTCAAAGCAAGGTGAAATAGACACAGACCACGATGAACAGGAAGGTCGACGCTGTAAAAAGATGGCTAAAGCACAGTTTACGATAAGTCTTTTAAAAGTGTGGGGAGGGGGAAGAGGGGGGAGAAGGGGGGAGAAGGAATGGGAACAACTTTTAAGAAGCTAGAGATACACAGCTGTGAAGCTCGGCGGACCCTTACCGTTCAGTTATCCTTGGTTCTGAAAACTACTGCTTACCTTTTTTTCTAAATGAGTCAATTAAATTCACCAGTCAGCACCAGCTACAACCTACGAGAACCTCCGAGAACCTTCGACCTCCTGGCAACCCATCTACGGCTAGAGAATTTGCGCTACTCTCCATGGCAGCTTCATTCTAGTCGCCACTAAGTTTTCAACATATTGAAAAATTCACGGCGACCATAATGAGGCCGCGACTAGTTCCCAGAATGCGGGAACTCCTCACGACCATGAAAGCGACTCCCCGGCAACCACCCGCGAACATGTGGCAACCATGTGGTGACTGCATAGTCTCCTGAATTCACCTAAAAAGTCACTTAAGTGGGACAAGCCCATGACTGTAATGTTTTATTTCAGAAAACCTGGCATCAGTCATTTGCTTAATGCAAACATGGACTGCAGACAGATGACATTACAGATGACAAGACAAATGCTAGCTCCGAGCTGGAGCACAGTCTACATAAATTGAAGCACATCTTAAAATTGAAACATATAAATTGGTTTCTCTGTGTTATAAAAATAAACTATTTTTATTTTATCACAAAAATCCAAGAGCTCTGCTGGCATTTGACAATCACTATTTCTAAATTTTATCTGTAACTTTTGAATTGGAAAAACCTGAATACATGCATTTGCATTCCTGGTATCGTTTCTAGCCTGTCTGGACCTCAAATTTTTGTAAATTGCTCAGCTGTGTTAACTCCCTAGACCCAAAGAGTAAAGGAAAATCGATTAACTACATATCCTTGAATTAACAAAACATGTTGGTGAAGAATAAAGCTGTAATCACAACCAATGATGCACATAATTTAACTTGTCAATTATGCACACCTACATGTTGTTTTATTGGCATTTTCGAAAGTTATGACTTCCCCTTTCTAATTGGCCTGTTTTCCTGTCACACACTCACATACCAGACGAGCAACATCTAATTATTTCTCTTGGTGAGTAAATTATCCACAAAAGATCTTTTGTTTATTGATAATGGTGCCCCAATGACACACAATGGCTGCCAAAATGCAGAGGAATCTCACACTGTAATGACAATGCACTTGTAATTAGCTTTTATTGGCTTTAACTAACCTCCATTTTGAGAGGGAAGGGCAAGTTTGATGTATTTACGATGGGTAGCAGATAACTAATTATCTCTTCTCGATGCGCTTCATTCCATCCCTCCATGTTTATCTATTTTAGCGCTCTCTTGAGATTAGCCTGCGGTTTTAACTACAGAGAAAGAATGAAAAATAATAATTTTAAGGAAAGAAGATGAATGGCAGTTTGGATATTCCAACACGTGCACAACCGCAGAATGCAATAAGTTGTTGAGATTATCACAGTGTGTTGTTGATAATTAGCCGTCTTACAAAGAGTAGTGAATCAGTTGCTGCAGGAAATACAGTTAATTTTCTGGTCAATGGTTGATGATGGGAGTTGATGATGGGAGTTGATGATGGGAGATTTCAAGAGTCAAGTGTGTTTTATTGTCATATGTCCCAAAATGGAACAATGAAATCCTTACTTACAGCAGCACAATAAACATGTAAACACCATAATAAACAACAAGTTCAGTATGTATCCTATTACGAAAACTACCATCTTGACCACGTAGTTTGCGTTGTAATTAAATTTGCGCAAAAACAATCCCCCATAGCGCAACGATTTTTTACCAACTAACTCACCATTCTTCTCTGCTGCAAGTCAAATAAGTTTTGTTCCGATATGTAAAATCGTACAAAAGTTATGATTTAAAAATCGTAAAAAACAGCCCCTTCGGTAACCTGCTGTCAATAAGGCGGCAAGAGAAGAATAAAAAGCTGAAGGGGCGGAGTGAAACTGGAATGGGACCGGGATCTGCTGCATGAGGCCGAAAGCTGAAGGTGCAGGGTGAGCAGAGTACGAGCCCTTCCCCTCCCACACACCCCCCCTTTCCCCACACACCCCCTTTCCCCACCCACCTTTCCCCACAGCCCCCCCCTTCTCCACACCCCCCTTTTCCCCACACCACCCCACACCCAATCTTCCCCACACCCCCCTTCCCCCACAACCCCCTCCCCCACACCCCGCTCTTCCACACCCCCCCCCCCCACACACCTTCCCCAACCCCCATCCCCCACACCCCCTCCTCTCCCACACACCCCCCTCCTCCAAACACCCCCATTCCCCACAGCCCCCCCCCCCCCCCCTCTCCCCACAACCCCCTCCCCCCCTACCAACCCCTATCCACCAACCCTTCCCCACACACCCACCCCCACACCTCCTCCGCTGAGTGGTGGAATATTGCTTTGGCGGAACGGGTTGCTTTGGGGGAACAGGTGAATGGTTGGGCAATGGGTTGCATTGGGAGGACGAGGCCTCCCATGTGACTGGTCTAGTATATATTGGTCCCCCAACACAATATTCCACCTCTCCAACAGTTTCAATATTGGTGGCCAGTAAAGGGGGGGGGGGGGGGGGGGGGGGGTCTGGAGCCGCTAGTATGGTGTCGTGGGCCAAAGGGACTGGTTTCCAGAGGGCTAGTATGGACATTGGGGGCCGAATGAATTCTTGGGCTGGCAGCTCAGTCACTCATGGCTGGTGGGCTGACAGCTCAGTCACTCAGGGTTGGTGGGCTGGCAGATCAGTCACTCAGGGCTGGTGGGTTGGCAATTCACTCACGGCTATTCCTTGAAATTCCATTTCAAGCAGAGTGCATGCCAGCACATTCAATTTCACAGCATTTCAAGTAGTGCAGGCCACCAAATTCAATTTCTTAGCATTCCAAGCAGAGTGCAGGCCACTTATATATATATATATATATATGACTAAGTGGGACCCGTTGGGTCCCAGTCACACAGGAGGGCTGGTCATCCAACGCAATATTCCACCTCTCCACCAATTCTAATACTGATGGCCAGTTGGTGGGGGGGGGGGGGGGGGGGGGGGGGGGGGGGGGGGTGGGTGGCTTTCTGCAGCGCTAGTATGGGTGTCGTGGGCTGAAGGGACTGGTTTCCAGAGGGCTAGTATGCAAATTGTGCGCCAAATGGATTCTTGGGCTGGCGTCTCAGTCAATCAAGCCTGTTGTGCTGGCAACTCACACACTCACGGCTGGTGGGCTGGTAGTTGACACACGGCTAATCCTTGAAATTCTATTTCAAGCAGGGTATCAGGCCACCAAATTCAAGTGCAGTTTCTTACAACTTCAAGCAGGGTGGAAGGCCACCAAATTCAAGTGTAGTTTCATACCATTTGAAGTAGGGTGCAAAGGCACTAAAGACAGCGAGTCGTGACCTCTCCCTCCTCCATCTTGCAGAGGCTGAGCCACACCCACATAATTTGCAGTAAGTAGTGCCTTTCAACTTCAAGTCAAAGCTCCCAAGCCACCATTTGCAGTAAGTAGTGCCTTTCAACTTCAAGCCAAAGCAACCAATCCAACAGTTGCAGTAAGTCGTGCCTTTAAACTTCAAGCCAAAGCAACCAAGCCACCATTTGCAGTAAGTAATGCCTTTCAACTTCGTGCCACCATTTGCATTAAGTGGTGTCTTTCAACTTCAAGCCACACCCAAGCTACCGTTTGCAGTAAGTTTTTTTGCAAGCTTTAGAACCAATAGATATACTTTTTGCAAGCTTTAGAACCAATAGAGACACTTTTTGCAAGCTTTAGAACCAATAGACTTTAGAACCAATAGACATTTTTTGCAAGCTTTAGAACCAATAGAGACACTTTTTGCAAGCTTTAGAACCAATAGACATTTTTTTGCAAGCTTTAGAACCAATAGACATTTTTTTGCAAGCTTTAGAACCAATAGACATTTTTTTGCAAGCTTTAGAACCAATAGAAATTTTTTGCAAGCTTTTGAACCAATATACATTTTTTGCAAGCTTTAGAACCAATAGACATTTTTTTTGCAAGCTTTAGAACCAATAGAGACAGTTTTTGCAAGCTTTAGAACCAATAGACATTTGTTGCAAGCTTTAGAACCAATAGACATTTTTTTGCAAGCTTTAGAACCAATAGACATTTTTTTGCAAGCTTTAGAACCAATAGACACTTTTTTTTGCAAGCTTTAGAACCAATAGAAATTTTTTGCAAGCTTTAGAACCAATAGAGACACTTTTTTGCAAGCTTTAGAACCAATAGAGACATTTTTTGCAAGCTTTAGAACCAATAGAGATTTTTTTGCAAGCTTTAGAACCAATAGACATTTTTTTGCAAGCTTCAGAACCAATAGACATTTTTTTTGCAAGCTTTAGAACCAATAGACATTTTTTGCAAGCTTTAGAACCAATAGACACACTTTTGCAAGCTTTAGAATCAATAGACATTTTTTTGCAAGCTTTAGAATCAATAGACATTTTTTGAAAGCTTTAGAACCAATAGACATATTCTGCAAGCATTTTAGAACCACTAAGGGCACTTACATTTGTGTAGACATGTGTTCAGTGTTATTCACAGCTCAGAGAAATGTGACCCTCTGCCTTCCTCCATCTTGAAGAGACTGTGTGGCACACCACTTCCTGGTATTATAGTCCATCCCCCCCTGCCGCCAGCAGGGGCAGCAGAGAGAATGGGGAATTTTGTAAAATCATTAATATCTATGTTATTTTTAATCGACATTAAAAATCCTCGGCACACATGCGGCGGAGGGGGGCTCTGAGAGAGGTGGTCAAAAATGACGGCCATAGGTGGCGGCGTTCTCTCGGAAATCGCAGCACAGATAGCCAAAACCGGTCAAGAACTGACTTTTAGTAATATAGATATGTAAGTGGGACCCATTGGGCTCCATGTTCACACCGGGAGGGCTGGTCCCCCAATGCAATATTCCACCTCTCCAACAGTTCCAATATTGGTGGCCAGTAAGGGGGGGGGGATGGGGTTCTAGAGCGCTAGGGTGTTGTGGGCCAAAGGGACTGGTTTCCAGAGGGCTAGTATGGACATTGTGGGCCGAATGGATTCATGGGCTGGTAGCTCAGTCACTCAGGCCTGGTGGGCTGGTGGGCTGGCAGCTCAGTCACTCAGGCCTGGTGGGCTGGCAGCTCAGTCACTCAGGGCTGGTGGGCTGGCCGCTCAGTCACTCATGACTGGTGGGCTGACAGCTCAATCACTCAGGGTTGGTGGGCTGGCAGATCAGTCACTCAGGGCTGGTGGGTTGGCAATTCACTCACGGCTATTCCTTGAAATTCCATTTCAAGCAGAGTGCAGCCCAGCACATTCAATTTCGTAGCATTTCAAGTAGTGCAGGCCACCACATTCAATTTCATAGCATTTCAAGCAGAGTGCATGCCACCGCATTCAATTTCATAGCATTTCAAGCAGAGTACAGGCCACCACATTCAATTTAATAGCATTTCAAGCAGTGCAGGCCACCACATTCAATTTCATAGCATTTCAAGCAGAGTGCAAGCCACCACATTCAATGTCATAGTATTTCAAGCAGTGCAGGCCAACACATTTAATTTTACTTCGGAGTCACGTGAGTGACTACGTGAAGAACCCAGCCAGACGCATGCGTGTCATATCGCTACACGCATTGCAACGAGTCACAGCAGGGGGAACAACGTTCCCCTTAGCGGCAAAATCTGAAAGCCAGGAACAGCAGGTAAGAAGACTCTGCGTTCCAGAATTTGAAAGTCGGGAACAGCAGGTAGGAGACTTTGCGTTCCTTCCACTTACCTTTTAGGTGGAGACATGGGCCGGATCCACGAAGGCTGTGGGAAAGCTGGTGGGGGAGAACCGCAGAATTGCGGGCAGCCGGCAGCAGCAGCAAACGGCACGCTGATCTCCCCTAATGGGAACAGCTGTGCCCGACTTCGCTCCCGACTTTGCTCCCGTGCCGGCCCTGGCCGTTCGGGAGAGGAGCAGCCGCGAGCGACCAGTGCCCGTGTGCATGGGGGTCAGTTTGAGCGGCTGGAGGAAATACTAAGCAGCCGTGAGCGGCCAGTGCCCGTGAGCACCGGGGTCAGTTGTAGCGGCTGCAGCATGACGAGCAGCCGTGAGCGGCCAGTGCCCGTGAGCACCGGGGTCGGTTGTAGCGGCTGCAGCATGCAGGATAAAGAGCAGCCGGGAGTGGCCAATGCCCGAGAAGGGAAGGGGGAGAATTGTAATTAAAGTAAAGGGGGAGATGTAATGTATATGTAAATGCCTGTGCCCCTTTAATATAAAGGGCTTTGACCTTATCTCTGATCTTATAGGGGACAGTGCGTGGCACAGCTTAGGTTCACACTCATCAGCAGGGGAACACCGTGTCTTTTTAGCCTCAAACCTTGGAAAAATCTCGCAGTTTTCTCAATGATCCTTGCAGCAGTATGAGGAGCAGCACTCACGCTATCAAGTGCCTCCTTTCGCATTGGAACCCCTATTTTCACATGTTAGCTTCAGGAACTGGGTTTCACATTCCCCCCTCACTATTTGAGTACACCCTGTGTTTCTTTCTTACCTACTTTGACGTTCCCTTTTGCCTGCCCTAAGGGCTTCATTGTATGTCCAGAATAGGACCTCAGTGTCACGTTCGTCTTCAGAAGTCAAGACCAGTCTTTCTGGAGCGTGCTGGGCAGGATGTCCTGCCAGTACTCTTTGGCAGGTCCATTTGACACCATGGAATGACTGAGACCACGTAGGGCCCTGTGGTAACTAGCACAGCAAAAGACCTCCTGTAGGTCTTGTAAGTATGTGTTTCTCCCCACCCATCAGAGGGGAATATCACCTGCTCTCAATTTTGAGGCAAAGCACTTTATATTAAAGGGGCACAGGCATTTACATATACATCACACTTAGGGTGCAGAAAACCTATGGGAAAACACTTACCATCAGGGAACTGCAAAACCTGAATGTTCCCAGTATCAACCAAAACATGGTAGGGCAGGGAATTGAAACAAAAGAAAGTTCTAAGTCCTAACGGCGGGACGGGATCGATCGCACTATAAACAGAGACATGACACTAGATCACCAGGATGCACTGGCCTTATATGCTAACCTGGAACCTCCCAACCTCCAATATTAAAATTTGGAGGCATCTTATCTTAACAGGGTAAGAACTTCACATAGAGAGAACTCTGGGGCAGATTAAGGAACGTCTTAAAAACTACTTCCTGGGAAATGTGCTACCCTCATCAGACACCGGCACCTCAACGACCATGGAGGATGCCAAAATAGTAACAAACCTTCTAATAGTAAGCAGGGAGGATGGTGGGGGATAACAGATCTATCTGTATGCATAGAATTATTCTACCGACACTTAAAATTCAGAAGTATAGGGGTATACCTTAGAATTATTCATTATCCTCCAGTTCAGCATGTACCGAACTGAATGTTCATGCTTAACGGGTTAGAATCAACTAAAGTGCATACTGAACTACAATGCCCATATATTATAGAAGTTATGGAGGACATCTAACACGTATCACAGGTCCTAAATATCCTTATCATAATTTAGAGGTGGTTGCCACTACATCTTAGATTGACTAATTTGAATACTTCGTACTTTATATTCATTACAGATGGGAACCTTTGGTGCAACTAAGGTATTGATCCTAGGGTACTACATGGCAAGCATGGTATTAAAATATGCTTGCTATATAGTACTCATTGGAGGTGCCCACAGATGTATTTAACACAACAGAACATCTGCGGTCCACCGTTAACACAGTTCACATGGCAGTGACTTTGCCGTAAGAAAGGGTACAGCCTTTATGGAGGCTTGCAGGGAACTAAACCATCCATCAGACTGGTAGTAGAATATTGGCATTAGGGGCTGTGTGACAGCCACATGATATCGGACCTTTACATAATCATGGTACAGAGCGTAACACACGTCACTCAATAAATTATGGGGGGGTCATTCTGACAGACTAATGAAGCAACCGACAGAGGCCACTATGGTACAAAAAATGGTGGAACATACATTAGGCATTGTTCCTAACCTAACACAGTTACCCGTCTATGGAACCACATACTGATGGGCCTTGGATTGGGATGTTACTAATTCCATCTCCAGCTGTGGGGGAGATGGAATGCACAGGAAGCATCACTACTAACGTTGGGCATATATACCTGGGGAAGTGAGAGCTACTCATGGCTTTAAGTCATATTGTTTTGGGTTATATCACCAGTATGTTAGTCTACAAATTGACAACACCACCGGGGTAGCGTATGTCAACCATATGGGTAAAAACATATCAACACCATGTGACTATCTGGCCAACACTATTTGTGAGTTGAATTGAATTGAATCCTTTATTGTCAATCAGACCTTTTGGTCTGAACGAAATGTTGTTGCCTGCAGCCATACATGTAATACAACACATACATACAACACACAATAAACACAAACTAACATCCACCACAGTGAGTTCACCAAACACCTCCTCACTGTGATGGCGGCATTAGTCTTAGAGTTACTCTCTCTATTAATCTGGATTAATAGCGTATCCAGATAGAGATTGGATATCAGCTTCCAACTACCAGGGAAACTGAATTTAGTGGCAGACAACAGGTCACGCTAAGTCTAAAAACTCTGTATGGATGTTGGATAAAATATGTATTGCTGGAACAGCCGGTATGGAACACCAGATTACGACCTATTCACATCCATGCTCTTACCAGTTATCACATTATGTTCTTGGGAGCCAGAACCTGGGACAGTGGTTCAGATGTATCTTCGCTGATTGGGGGATCATTTATGCATCCTTCCCTTTGCCTCATCAGTCGGGTATTTAGGAAGAAACTATAGACTCCACGTCTCGAATTTTGATAATACCTGATGCCCTATGCAACCATGGGCCCTGGTGATATCAACATGGGTCAGAACCATACATCACCATCCATCGTAGACCTAACTTACTGGGTCTTCCCGCAACAAAGGGAGTTACCCATGTCACTATTATATATTAACCTATTTATTTAGAGTTGAAAGCACCTCTTCTACACCTAGGACTGATGGACTGAATGCGGAATTATTTCAGCGGGTCACAGACAGTCCACCCAAACATCAGTACTTGGTGTCATCTAGTAATGGGAAGTACTGTCACAACAATAATCATCACCCACAGATCTATGAACATCCCGTCTGTTCTGGAATTCCTGGCAAGCCTCCATTACGATGAGAGGCTCAGTCATAGTGCCATCAACTGCGCCAGAAGTGCTCTGTCAACATACCTGTCGAAGGTACAGAGCGGCATTCTGTTGGAACAAACTCTGGTAAACAAACTCATGAGGGGCATTTTAAAATTAATCCCCAAGAACCAGGTACTCCCAAATATGGGATGTGAGCATTGTACTGACCATGTTAAGAAACTGGTCTCCAGCAACAGCTCTGTTCCTACGGAAACTGACTATGAAAACAGTCATGCTGATGGTCCTGGTCATGCCACAAAGGGTCCAGTCACCACAGAAAATAAGGTTGGACAACATGATTAATTCATCTGGAATTTAAGGTTTACATCAGTGTAATAGTCATACAGAACCGACAGGGGTCAACACGCCTAAAAAATAAAAAATTAAAAAAAATAAAAACTGAATTCAGAGCCTACCCTACAGATGGTCGTCTCTGTATTATAAAGACTTACTATCATACATGAAGTATACTAAGATCATCAGAGGGAAGAAATGTCACTTTAATCAGCTACTATCAGCCATTCCAAATAGTGACAGTCCAGACCATCTCTAGATGGCTAAAACAAGTCCTAAATAGGCTGGAGTGGACACTAGCATTTCAAATCTCACTCCTCCAGGGCTGCAGCTACATTGGCAGCTATGAAGTTGAACGTACCAATGGACCAAATCCTCAAGACAGCAGGATGGCCAACGGAGGAACTTTCCAACGACTTTATAACAAACCAGTCATTGAACCTGGAACATTTGCAGAAACAAATTTAATTTCTGTAATATAATATACCCATAAATAGGGGCAATAATTGGTGTTAATATTTTTACTGTTGGGTTTCAATATCGTATTGATGTCTAATGATGTTAACTCTATTCTCCCCAAAAATCAAGGCAGATGTGATGCATGGACTCGTTCCACGGCATGAAATCACAGAGCTCTAAAATCTTCACGTAGTCACTCACGTGACTCCGAAGTAAAATAGTAAGATTAAACGAGAACTTACCAGTTTGAAGTTTGATCTTTATTTTATGAGGAGGAACGTTGAGGTAATACGTGCCCTCCGCTCCCACCCTTGATCATATCCTGAACTGGTATCTCTACTCTAATCTTACTATGTTTAGTCATTACAGTTATCAGTGATTTCACACCGCTGCTTTGAAGAATGACACGCATGCGTCCTGGTGGGGTTCTTCACGTATTCCCTCGACGTTCCTCCTCATAAAATAAAGATCAAACTTCAAACTGGTAAGTTCTCATTTAATCTTACTATTTCATAGCATTTCATAGCAGAGTGCAGTCCACCACATTCGATTTCATAGCATTTCAAGCAGAGTGCAGGCCACCATATTCAATTTCATATCATTTCAAGCAGAGTGCAATACAATACAATACCATTTATTTGTCATTTGAACGAAATTTGGCTTCTGCAGTCATTCAAGAAAAGAACCAAGACATACACCAACACAATTTACACAAACATCCATCACAGTGAATCTCCTCCTCACTGTGATGGAAGGCAAAGTCTTGTCTCTCCCCTGCTCTCAATTCTTTTCCCGATGTCAAAGTCAAAGCCCCCGGCGGGCGCTAGCAAGTCCGTGGCCATTTAAAGCCCTGCTGGACGATGTAAGGCCCTGCTCCGGGTCTTGATGTTGGAGCCCCCGGCGGGCACTAGCAAGTCCATGGCCATTTAAAGCCGCGACGGGCGATGTAAGGCCCCACTCCAAGTCACTTTCAACCCCGCAATTCGGGCGGGAGAAGTCACCGTTGTCGGTGCCCCATAAAGCAGTCTCCCACTGGGGACCTGCGAGCTCCCGGTGTCACCATCCACCGGAGTTGGGTCGCAGCCGTGCGCCACCGCAGCTCTCCACGCTCCGAACTCTCCACGCTCAGAAACTGACCAGCTCCACGATGGTAGGTCCGCAGCTCTGCAGGCTCTATGACTTGAGCCCCCAGGTCATTCCAGTTGGAGACCGCTCCACGGTGCTAGGTCCCAATGACAACGGAGACCCGACAGGGAAAAGGTTGGGTCCCCGTGCAGGGAAGAGATTTAAAAATTTCCCCTGCCCCCCACACATACACATTTAAAAGTCCACTACAAACTATACCCTCAACGGGACAAAAAATTAAAAAAAAGACAGACGGACTGCAGAGGCCGCTGCGACGTCGGTCGTGCCATCACATCAAATTTCATAGCATTTCAAGCAGAGTGCAGGCCACCACATTAAATTTCATAGCATTTCAACCAGAGTGCAGGCCACCAAATTGCCAAACAAGTCATTGCATTGTCATTAAGGGCTAACAAATCATTTATTGCACATACATTGCAGACTCATAATTCAGTTGATTCACAGCTTAGAATCACAGTTGTGGACTCTCCCTTGCGATATTCCAGAGTGACTGATCAATTCATAACTTTTTTATTTTTCATCGATCAGAAAAATCCTCAGGTCTGCCTTAGTGGAGGAGGACTGTGAGTAAGATGGCAAAAAATCTAGCAATATATGGTAGTTTTTTTTTTTCTAGAATCAATATACAGCGCAGACAGGAAGTGGTCAAGATGAGACTTTTAGTTGTGTATATATATATATATATATATATATATATATATATATATATATATATATATATATATATATATATATAATGAATGAAAGGGAAAAAAAATATAATATTAGTGTAAAGACAAAATAATACCTCAAGTCTATGTAGTTCAGATCACATTTGGAGGTTGTCATATTTAATGGCCTGTTGTTTGTCAGGAAGTAGCTGTTCCTGGCCCTTCATCTGGACATCATAGTTTTCAGTCTCCTATACCATGTTCCCAATGGCAGAAGTGAAATTATCATGCAGCTAAAGTGGTGTGGGTCTCTGATGATGCCCGCTACCTTCTTGAGGGAGTGATCTTCTATGGTGGTGAGGTCAGTACCAGTGATGGGCAGTGTTCACCATGTTTTGCAATCTTTGTTCCTGGGCATTCTAGTTTCTGAACCAGGCTGTGATGTGCTCTCAGCCCATTCACCAGGCTGTGAACCAGTCATATGCTTTCTACCTGTAGAAGCTCAAGAGAGTACTTGGTGACATGCAAAAACTCCTCCATTTTCTAAGGAAATAGATGTGTTTGGTAGGTACACAAAAAAGCTGGAGAAACTCAGCGGGTGCAGCAGCATGCCATGAAACGATGGTTATAGGCAACGTTTCGGGCCGAAACCCTTCTAATCAATTTTATCGGGGGCGGGGGTAAACTAGCAATGTTACAAAAAGGACAAATGAGGAGGAGCCCGAAGGCTGGGGGATGGGAGGAGACAGCAGAGGGACTGAGGAAGGGGAGGAGACTAACTAACTAAATTGGAGACTTCGATGTTCATGCCCCCAGGATGCAGACTCCCCAAACGGAATATGAGGTGCTGTTCCTCCAATTTCCGGTGCTGCTCGCTGTGGCCATGGAGGAGACCCAGGACAGAGAGGTTGGAGATGGAGTGGGAGGGGGAGTTGAAGTGCTGAGCCACCGGGAGGTCAGCTTGGTTATTGCGGACCGAGCGGAGGTGTTCGGTGAAACGATCGCCCAACCTCCGCTTGGTCTCACCGATATAGATCTGCTGACATCTAGAGCAGCGGACGCAATAGATGAGGTTGGAAGAGATGCAGGTAAACCTTTGTCGCACCTGGAACGATTACTTGGGTCCTTGAACGGAGTCGAGGGGGGAGGTAAAGGGACAAGTGTTGCATCTCTTGCGGTTGCAAGGGAAAGTGCCTGGGGAGGGGGTGGACCGAGAGGGAAGGGAAGAATTGACAAGGGAGTTATGGAGGGAGCGGTCTTTGCGGAAGGCAGATATGGGGGGATATGGGAAGATGTGGCGAGTGGTGGGGTCACGTTGGAGGTGGCGAAACTGACGGAGGATTACTTTTTGTATGTGACGGCTGGTGGGGTGAAAGGTGAGGACTAGGGGGACTCGGCCCTTGTTGCGAGTGGGGGGATGGGGAGAGAGAGCAGTGTTGCGGGGTATGGAAGAGACCCTGGTGCGAGCCTCATTTATGGTGGAGGAGGGGAACCCCCGTTCCCTGAATAATGAGGACATTTCAGATGTCCTGGTGTGGAACGCCTCATCCGTGGAGCAGATGCGGCGTAGACGGAGGAATTGGGAGTAGGGGATGGAGTCCTTACAGGAAGCAGGGTGGGAAGATGTTTGGTGTTGGATGTTTGAAGGAAATGCAGCTAAATGCCATGAAACATGGTTAGATTCCTTCTTGTTCAAGATGCCTCTAATCAATTTTATTCGACCCTAAACTCAATTTTAGAGATTATTATGGTACTTACCTTGCTGCTGTTTTCTGTCCATGGTGTCTCAAGGATGCCCCTTTTGGAGTTGACAGATTTATTACGAATCTATTACATTTAACATGCTAGTAATGCCGTGCAACATCATGTGGTGTGAACTCACTGCATAGGTGGAACTTGGTCTTTGCAAGGATTAGATTTATCAACAGTCACCATAGCTTCCCATCTACCATAGTTGAAGCAAGAGATGGAAGAACAACCATAGAGTTGCTAAATAAATCTACTCCCCAGAATTCAACTTTGTTTACCCTAATCTACCTAAATGCTTGTTATGCTTCACAAAACCTTTTCCACTATTCCCCCATCTAATCTTTTGAATACATTCTTCTATTCTTTTGCCTCTCATGTGTATCGAGCCTCCTCTAAGATTGAGAACCTTGTAATCTGGTGTTAAGACAGCGACCTTATCTCAATGTCAACAAGACAAAGGAGATAGCGATCGACTCCAGGAAGCGGAGCGGCACACATACACCAGAATACAATTGTTAACACTGAAGTAGAGATGGTTGAAAGCTTCAAGTTCCTAGTAGTAAATATCACCAGCCACTTGTCCTGGACTAGCCACGTTGAAACAATGGTCAAGTAAGCACACCAATGCCTCTATTCCCTTAGAAGGCTTAGGAAATTCAGCATGTCTCCAACAACTCCAACCAATTTCTACAGATATGCTGTGGAAAACATTTTATTAGCATGCATCACAGCATGGTTTGGGAACAGATTCATCCAAGACCATAGGAAATTGCAGAACATTGTGGACGCAGCCCAGACCATCACATAAACCAACCTCCCTTCAATTAACTTAATCGACATTTCACACTGCCTCAGCAAGACTACCAGCAATCAATGACTAGCCTCACCCTGGACAGTCCTCTTCTCCTCTCTCCCAGGCGAGAGGTACAGAAGTGTGAAACAGCATATCTCCAGATTCAGGGACAGTTTCTTCCCAGCAGTTACCAGCCAACTAGAGAGCAGTCTTGACCTACCATCTACCTCATTGCGGACCCTCGGACTATCTTTAATCATACTTTACTGGACTTTGCACTAAACATTATCCCCTTTATCCTGTAACTGTGCACTGTAGATGATGATTGTAATCATGTATAGTCTTTCCACTGACTGGATAGCATGCAGCAAAAAAAACGTTTTCACTGTACCTCAATACATGTGACAATAAAGTAAACCCAACTAAACTAAAAAGAATCTGTAAAAAGAATCTGATATTAAATGCTTCCATTGGCAGTGCAAATATACTCAAAGTTATTTTTGGTGAAGAAGTTCCTCTGGAATTGTGTGCTAAATTTATTAGAGACTATCTAACGGCTATAGCCCAAGAGGAAGCATCAGCTCTGTCTACTCTATCAAACCTTTCCTTAATCTAATAAAAACTCAAATTATAGATAAAAAACAGAAAATGTCTCTGCAGCGTCCTATTTCATTTATGTCGTGAGAGATCTTGGAACCCTTCACAAAATGGTAGTATTGTAAATGTTATATCATCATGGTTCCAAACAGGTTTAACATAACTGCTTTGCTTTTCAATCCCATCCATCTAGAAGTGATTCATAATGTTCTTCCTAGTTTTTATCGTCTTCTTAAACCATGTTGATAATCTTCCTTGTTTGTGTATCTGCATCCACAATTCCCCCTTGCACTTCCAAACAATTTAGGCTAATTTTCCCCAGAGATTATGAACTCCTTAACCTTACAACCGTGGCATAACATCTTGAAATTAACTTTTCAATTTTAATTATTATTTATTGTAGGCATTTATAGTTGTTTTCTGAATTTGTTGCCATGCACACATTTTGAAAAGTAGATCTAATTTTATGACTATAAAGAGCTCTAGTAACTGAACTGGTCAGGCAGCATCTCTGGAAAACATGGACGGGTTTCAGTTAGAAACCCTTCTTCAGATCTAAAATGTTTTGTACCTCCAGTACTTTGCATCATTTTTGCATCTGCATTTACTTGTATCTAATTTTATGACACCTTCTGAGGAGATTCTTTTACTTTGTTGAATCTCTTTATTGTTTTTACATAATCAGATTATCCCATCAAATGTCTAACCTCAAGGAAATACCCATCAGGTTTATGCATCCTTATCACAATGTTATCCATTGGGCCCTGGCAATATCACTATTGATGATTAAGTAAATTATTCCTGGATAGGGCCATTTTAACTGTCTAGCCAACCTTTACTTTAATGGTCAATGCTTATAGTTGCCATTAGCTGATGTGATTCTGTTTTGTATATGGGTGTTTCTGTAAATACAGCATTCAGTAGTGAAACTGAATGTCTCCAAACTTCCAGGTTATTTTCCTGTTTTTTTATGTAATATTCCCATTTTCATATCCTGTGTTTTAAGTAATATGGATCATGGTGTATAGCCAAAATAATAAGGAAGCAAAATAATTATATATTTTACAAAGAAAAATATCAGATATGCCCCTGTTTTCTTGCCTTTTATGTGACATATTTCAAGCAGGATTTCAACAAATCTTTAGGCTAATATATACCAGAAAGATTACATTAATTCTGCAATTAATTAACTCTATGTAAGCCAAATTTTGGTGATGCTCATGATTTTTATCATTTATCACCCGATAAGATGGTTTTCTGATGCCCCAAGTTTTTGCAGCAGAACGAGACTAGCAGTGTCAATTTGGTGACGTGTTAAATGTGTGAATTAAAAGCAGTGTAACTGTTCTAATATTTATTGTTTCTTTTTTTTATTTTTTATATTTTGTGTTTAAGCTTTCCATTGAAATTCTTAATAATGAATAGAACTTTTAAAATTTAGTTTGTTCACCTATTTTAGCAATGTCTCATTCTGTTGGCACCCCCATTGAGTAACGCTGTGAATGCTATTTATAGCGCTATAATGGGCCTTTATTGCACAAGTCGCGAGTTTAAAAAAAATTAAAACAACAGGATTATAATGACACTTTGCGTGAACAACGAGGTTCGTGGTGGGTTAGGTGCCGACATTTTGTAAGGGAGATGTTTTATAAATAAAAAATGTTCTCGTTTTTTTTTCAAATGTTGAAAGTATTAAATTTTGGTCAAATTTTGGTCAATTTTAATCACAGATTAGCTCAAAAGGATCATAGGTAGGCCCATTTTTAATCCAGTGGTATTTCATTATGATTTAATAACTTTCAAACTTGGCCACCCATGTCCCATGTGAGTACCATTATTTATGGAAACACCCATGTGTCTGTCCTTCAGTCTGTTTTGTCTATGTGTGTAGACTTTTAATGATTAATGCTCCTCTGTTCATAGAAAATTGTGATTTTCTCCAAAATTGGAATGCATTTTGATATGTTCAATTGCAGTGATATAATTCATATTTTCTGACTTTGAACTCCAATTGCCAAATCATTACTCATTTATTTACCCTGTGACTTTTGCCCCCATCTATGCAACCTAATGTGTTCTTCAATTCAGCACCCTTTGCAAATTTGAATCAATTTTAGTCAATGATAGTCAAGTTGTTTATTCATGTCATGGATATATGTAGTTAACAATTAAAGGATTTCAAAGAATTTCTATTATTAATTATTAAGAAATATATTAATGTGCATAAACAAGTAATGAAAATATTTGAAATAAAGCCACTTTACTTCATCAATGCACACTTCTTTTACTTACTAAGATTATCAGATTTTAAATCAGATACTGTCTGAGGTCAAAATGAATGGGTTTGGGTGAACCTTCTGCATTGAAAAGTGAATACTGAGTCATGTAAATACAGTGTGAAAGACAACTCATCACTTTGCATTCCGGAAAATGTCTTCAGCAAGATAATTAGAAAGAAAAATACTGCAGATGCTGGAAATCCAAAATGAAAGAAGAAAATGCTGACGACACTCAGTATCTTTGCAGAGACAGGCTGATGTCTTTCTGAATGTGCCTCTCTCTCTCATCTGATGCTGCCGGACCTACTGAATATTTCCTGCAATTTCTATTTTTAGCATCAGCAGGTTGGTTTTTAGTTTGTCTACATGGTGTGGAATGTGATGTCTGAGCACAGCTGGTTTTAGTGCCCAGCTGGAACGCGGCTGAGCCGACAGTCAGTTTGTCTACGAATGACAGCAGGGACATATTGCCGATTGTATTAGCGTCTGTTAAAGGTTAAGAGTCCTGTTAGCTGGCCAACTTCTCCACAAAGCAAAAGGGATCGAGCAGGAAATGACTGAGTGAGGATCAAGCCAGTGGCTTCTTAATTATATGCAACTTATTAAGCCATCAGGGGAGTTACATGAATCAATTAAATGCTGGGTTAATGCTGGATTCTTCATTCTGGCCATGTTGCTCTTTGCAGAGGTCAATAGTCAACATCAATAGAATGTTAATCAATAGAGCAGCTCAACACCAAGGAGCTAGATCCAGATGATTTTGGGATAGAGTGATTCATGTCATAAATCTATATTTGATGCTATAATCATGGTGGATAAGTGGTGGTTGCTTTGACAAATTATTACAGTGTGGGGAATACGATCTATTACTTGCATCAATGGCCCACATAGGTCAAAGGACAAGATTTGCCATCCACATCACAGTAATCCCGCTGTAACCTGAACTTAAAATCAACAGATAATCAGGTAATCAGCACCTTCTGAGTAGTAATTAAACTATTGTTTGGGATAGCCAAAGTCATCGTCTTTGGTCCCCACCACAAACCTCATTCTCTTGGCACCAATCCAAATGAAGTCAAGAAATCATTCAAATTGATCTTATCGCCATCTGCACATGTACAATGAGGTAGAGGTGCAATAATGGGCCTGTCTCACATAAGCGATTTTTTAGGCGACTGCCGCGACTGTCAAGTTGCGGGGGTTGCCTGAAAAGCCGGCAACTGAAATGCTGACTGTCAGAATGAAACACACACATCGCTTCCTTCACCAGCCTGTTATGCAGGCGGGGGACAGGGCAAGCGGGGGGGGCGCTATCTGAGTGAAATTCACACGGTGCAAAGCCAATGTGATACAGACACACACCACAATGAACAGGAAGGTTGGCGCTGTAATTAAGATGGCTAAAGCACAGTGTATGTCCTTTAAAAGAGGGGGGAGAGGGATGGAGATGGGGGAGAAGGGGGTAAAAGGAATGGAGACAACTTTTAAGAAGCCAGAGATACACGGCTGTGAAGCTCGGTGGACATTTAACATTACCGGTCGGTTATCCTTGGTTCTGAAAAGAGCCAATGAAATTCATCGGTCAGCATCGGCTACAACCTACGAGAACCTTTGACCTCCTGGCAACCCATAGGACCTCCTGGAAACCAATCTAAGGCACGAGAATTCTCGCTACTCTCCACGGAGACTTCTTTCCAGTCGCATAATGAGGCCATGACTAGTTCCCAGAATGCGGGAACTCCTCTTGACCATGCACTTGGTCTCCTGACTTTACTCGACAATCATCTAAACCAGACTATTACCTTACTTTTGCATTTGATGAAGAAGAGCTTTTCATTACATTCCATTCCCCACTGAGCAAAGCCATTCATCTTCGTATTGTTGCATGGTTTTTACTCCATCTCAGCTAATCTGCAACTTAAATCTCCATCAATGTCATTAGCACTGGATTTTACTATTTATTGCCCTACTGGCTAATCTTCACAGTTCTACATGTAGTTACGTTGAGGACAATAAAAACTTTGCAACCACAAACAAACTCAATCCACATTTCGTCTATGGTATTACCTCTCCTAACTTGTGGCGTCTGTTCCAGCCATATAATTACTTGCCTCCATCCAATTCGGGTTTGGAACACCTCCAAATTCAATTGCTTTGATATTGGTGGGAGCACCTTCACCGACAAAGGACTCTAAGCATTGCAAACATCTCCATCTTTCTCTCTCTTTTCTCTTTCAGAACTTCTCCCTTTGTCTAACTTTTTGTTCATCTGTGCTAATTTATCCTTGCATGGTTCAATGTCAAATTTTGTTTAGTAATGCTGCTGACAGCCTAGGGACATTTATACGACATTAAAAGTGGTTTCTGAATGCAATCTGTTGTTGTTATAGCCGTTTCGGTAGAACCTGGAGAGTTTTTGGGTGATGAATTGTAATCTCTCACTGACTAATGATATCTCTGGAGACAGCTTTCCATTGCCTTGTGCAACTTCAACCAATTCTAAGATGAACTTTCTTCTTCAAGGCTATTCTGCGTGGGTTTGGTAGAAACATTATTAAGTCTTGGAATCAATAATTCTTGTGATAG
The DNA here is from genome assembly GCF_028641065.1 of Leucoraja erinaceus. Taxonomy (NCBI): domain Eukaryota; kingdom Metazoa; phylum Chordata; class Chondrichthyes; order Rajiformes; family Rajidae; genus Leucoraja; species Leucoraja erinaceus. The sequence continues at coordinate 20,322,381 of NC_073380.1, forward strand.
GCTCATTTTTCTTCATCAGCAGAGAAAAAGATTTGGAATAAAACTTCAAAGCAATAAGGCTGATAACCATTGAAATAAGTAGTTGTCATTCGAAGTAATTTCTGAAAATTTATCAGGTTGAGACAGAGGTAATACTTTTACTCTATGTTTGGGCAATATATATATTTTTTTTAATGTGGCGAATGATGCTCTGTTTCTAAATTACTGAATTATATCTATATTATGTCTTCTATTTGTCATTTATAGCAATCCAATTGATTAATATTGATGAGTACCATTTGGCAAAGTATTTGATACTGGTAAGCAAATTGTAGGCTTAGACTAAGGTATTGTTACTATATCATGGGTAGTGACTGGTCAAATGTGAAAAGGGAAATGCTATTATACGAACATTCATCAGAAAGATATTACCATGCATATTGAATAGAATTTCTATGGGGGCTCGCCAATTACCCTCTGTAACTTAGGTAGTAGATCAATTAAACCCGGGAGAAAGATTACAGGACTGATCATTTGTATTATCTCCTCAGAGTTTTCAATATTAAAATCACATCAACGAGTCCCTGGAGAATGTGTTGGTGTTTCTCTTCAATCTTAAATAAGAATAGCACAGATTGGTATTTGGTGGCTAGCATGGAAATGATGAGCCTAAAACCTGTATTTAATGTGCTTCCAGCATCTGCGATTCCTTGTGTCTACATGTTACTGCTCCACTGCAAAATCTCTAATTTGAAGAAGTTTTCCTCTCTCCGGTGGCAGTTATGTGAGACCCTCTTTTACTGCTCCCCCTCGGTGATTTCTGTTGTTGGTTCTAAAGAGGTGTTCCAACCTGAAACATTGTTTGTCCGTGTCCTCCACAGATGCTGCCTGACCTGCTGAGTTCCTCCAGCACTTTATGGTTTACACACTATCAGTGCTGCATGATTATGATTTACTACTACATTAGTTATGGAACATAACTGAAATTGAAAGAAGGTTAATTTTACTTCGGAGTCACGTGAGTGACTACGTGAAGAACCCCGCTAGGACGCATGCGTGTCATATTGCTACACGCATTGCAACGAGTCACAGCAGGGGGAGGACGTCCCCCATATGCGGGAGAAGAAAAAGCCGTCAAAACGACAGGTAAGCAACTGCGTTTTTCCCAACTTGTTTTACAGGGGAAAAATGGACAGAGTAACCAAGAAGAGAGCTGCAAAGAAGCTGCAGGGGCAGAACCGTGGAGTAGCGGACAACCAGCAGCAACAGCAGCAGTCGAGGGCACAGGAACTTTACGTAGAGGAATCAGCAGTGCCCGACTTCACTCCCGCACCGGCAAAATCCACTCCTCGGCCGGGTGAGAAAGTGAAGCAAAAGACGCATCACATCATAGAGTCCGATGAGTCGGACTTTGAACAGCCGCGAGCAGCCAGTACCCGTGAGTACAGGGCCGGTTTGAGCGGCTGCAGGGAAACGAGCAGCCAGGAGCGGCCAGTGCCACAGAGCATGGGAGCCGGTTTGACTGGCTGCAGGACGAAGAACAACCGCGAGCGACCAGTGCCTGTGAGCACCGGGGTCGGTTGGAGCGGTTGCGAGTTATCGATCAGCCGAGAGCGGCCAATGCCCGTATGCATTGGAGCCGGTTGGACCGGCTGCAGGACGAGGTACAACCACGAGCGACCAGTGCCCGTGAGCACCGGGGTCGGTTGGAGCGGTTGCAGTATAAGGAGCAGCCGGGAGCGGCCAGTGCCCGAGAGCACGGGAGCCGGTTGGACCGGCTGCAGGAATTGGAGCAGCCGCGAGCGGCCGGTGCCCGTGAGCACCGAGGCCAGTTGGAGCGGCTGCTCGAGGATATCCTCCAAAGTGGCAGGCTTCGGGAGGTGGAGACTAGCCACAGTGGGCAATCCATAAGTCCCACAGCGGTACCCCGTGAGGGGCTGCACTATGCCTCTTACTCCTTGGAGGAGAGCTTGGAGGACCAAAGCTGGGCTCACCCTGAACACGGCAGAGAACCTCATACCCCCAGTAAACTTCGAGAAAATGAAAACTTACTGGACATGGGTGCCCAGTTTTTTCAGCCGGATCAAACAGACCTTGAGCCCAGGATGGCGGCCAGCATAGATTACATGTCTGCTCATCAACTGCAGACACAGGCCTTCGCAGACACTTTGGCACGTCATTTATCACCTGGTAATAGCAATTCACTACACGTGCCAAGTGTGAACCAGTGCATCTGGAAGCATGTGGGGGCAGGCATTCGAACCCAGGATTTAAAAATACAAAAAGCCCTAAGAGGGTTAACGGCGGGCATAACAGCTTTTGCCCATATGCTGCAAGAGACAGAAATGACCAAAGATCACCAGGATGCAGCTACAGTATGAGCTAAATAACATCCGTAAAAGTGCCATTCAGCCAGCACTGGACCCCAAATTTGCTGGACTTTGTAAACAGAGAACCTCCAAACCGCCGACACTCTTGTTTGGAGGGGATTTACCCAAACGAGTAAAGGTCCTTGAGGAAGAGGCAAAAACGCTGGGGCTAATAAAAGGAGCCTCCAAAACTTACTTTGGGAGAAGACATCAGCCTTACGCACCTCCCAGACGAGGAACATATGGTGCAAAAACCAGCGGCTTCCAACAACGACCTTTTTTAGGATATGGCCCAGGACGACCGTATTGGAAAATGTGCAAGCCTCAACCTCAACAACAGAACACAACACGAACCACGGGAATTCGTATCTAATATATTCATAAAAAACAAAAAAGACGGAGGGTACCGTATCATCATCGATCTAACAACTTTTAATACATTTGTTCAATACATTCACTTCAAAATGGATACCTTTGTTACTGCTAAAGAATTAGTTTCAGCAGGCTACTATATGGCAAGTATCGATCTAAAAGATGCTTACTATACAGTACCCATCAGAGGTGAACACAGGTGTTATTTAAAATTCAACTGGATGGGACAGCACATGGCAATGCAGGGCACTACCGAATGGGCTTACTTTAGCCCCCAGATTATTCACGAAAATTCTGAAACCAGCCTTGGCATTACTACGAATACAAAAACATATGGTTATGGCATATCTGGATGACATATTTATCGTAGCAGTAACCGCCACAAAACTACTGTTCGAAGAGCTGGGGTTCAGCATCCATTCAGTTAAATCTAACTTAACGCCTTCAACAAATATGGTTTACTTGGGGTTCACCATAAACACAGTTAATATGTCAGTGACTTTGCCGACAGGGAAAACTACAGCCTTACAAGAGGCTTGCAGCGATATTATTAACACCACCAAACCCTCCATTAGACAGGTAGCCAGGAAAATTCGTAAGATAGTGGCCGTGTTTCCTGCCACTCAATTCGGACCTTTACATTATCAGAATTTACAGAGCGCAAAAATTAGAGCACTCAAAATTAACAGGGGCCATTTTGATAGGCCAATGGAGCTACCTACAGAAGCCATTATAGAACTAAAATGGTGGGAACACAATATTAAATATTGTTCCAACCCACTAATTATCAGCAACCCATCTATGGTGTTCCAAACAGATGCCAGCGCACTTGGTTGGGGAGCCACCAATTCCATCTCGAGCTGTGGGGGGAGATGGAATGCACAGGAGACACCATTATTGAACACACTAGGTATAAATTACCTAGAGATGTTAAGTGTATTCCATGGCCTTAGGTCATATTGCTCGGGGATAAGTCACCAGCATGTTAGGTTACAAATTGATAACACCACTGTGGTGGCATATATCAACCATATGGGTGCAAAAATATCGACATCCTGTGACAAATTGGCCAACTCAATTTGGCAATGGTGCATCCAAAGGAATATTTGGATATCAGCTACATATTTACCAGGTAAACTAAATTCAGTGGCAGACACCAGGTCACGCAAATTCAAAGAAAACACGGAATGGATGTTGGATAAAAATATGTTTGCTGAAATTACAGCACGGGATGGAACACCAGATATCGATATTTTTGCATCCAGGCTCAATCACCAATTACCAAGATATGTATCATGGGAACCAGACCCTGGGGCAGTAGCTACAAATGCATTTCCACTGCATTGGGGGAAACTGTTCATTTATGCATTCCCTCCCTTATGCCTCATCAATCGGGTACTAAAGAAGATTCAACAGGATTCGGCATTAGGATTCTTATAGTACCCGATTGGCCCACCCAACCATGGTTCCCGGTGATATAGGACATGGCGTTAGAACCATGTATTACTATACAGCATAGACCTAATTTGCTGGTCCATCCAGTAACTCAGGAAAGTCACCCATGTCTTAAGTTTACCAACTTATTAATTTGTAGTCTGAAAGAACCGCTACTAGACATGGGACTGATGAACAGAACTATGGACATGATTGTATCAGCCCAAAGACTGTCCACCAAAATACAGTACTTGGGGCATATCAAGAAATGGGGAAAGTACTGCCACAATAACAACCTCGATCATAGATCCAATCATATCCCGTCTGTTTTGGAATTTCTGGCCAGCCTTCACTATGAAGAGGGGCTAATCTACAGTACCATCAACAGTGCCAGGAGTGCTCTGTCTAACTACCTTTGGCAAAGAACAGAGCGGCATTCAGTAGGGACTCACCCCCTGGTAATCAAACTGATGAAGGGCATTTTTAATACCAATCCACCTAGAACAAGGTATACTCGAATTTGGGACGTGAGTATTGTCTTGACCATGTTAAGAAACTGGTCCCCACTTACAGCGCTGTCCCTGGAGAAACTTACAATGAAGAGGGTTATGCTGATGGCTTTGGTCATGGCACAAAGGGTCCAGTCGTTACAAAAACTAAGACTGGACCACTTGACCATTTCATCTGGGAAGCTGACGTTTATTATACATGACTTTATAAAACAAAACAGACAGGGAACTTATGGACAAACAATAGAATTTAGGGCTTACCCGACCGATGAACGCCTCTGTATAGTAACTCATCTACTGCTATACATTGAACATACCAGAATCATCCGAGGGAAAGAAGTGGCTCTGTTAATTAGCCACAAACAGCCACACAAAAGAGTAACAACCCAGACCATCTCACGATGGCTAAAACAAGTCTTAATGAAGGTGGGAGTAGACACTAACATTTTAAAATCTCACTCCACCAGGGCTGCAGCTACATCGGCAGCACAGCAACTGGATGTGTCTATGGACCAAATCCTCAGGACTGCAGGATGGTCAACAGAAGGAACATTCCAACGTTATTATCATAAACCGGTGCATGGACTCGTTCCACGGCATGAGATCACAGAGCTTTAAAATCTTCACGTGACTCCGAAGTAAAATAGGGAGATTAAACGAGAACTTACCAGTTTGAAGTTTGATCTTTATTTTATGAGGAGGAACGTTGAGGGAATACGTGCCCTCCGCTCCCACCCTTTGGTCAGATCTGAAACTGGTATCTCTTTCCTAATCTTACTATGTTTAGTCATTATAGTTATCTGTGATCTCACACCGCTGCTTTGAAGAATGACACGCATGCGTCCTAGCGGGGTTCTTCACGTATTCCTTCAATGTTCCTCCTCATAAAATAAAGATCAAACTTCAAACTGGTAAATTCTCATTTAATCTTCCTATTCTACATATCATAAATTGTTACAAATGTGCTACAGTCAATGTAGGAATCTAGGAAATCGTAGAATGAAAAACCATCCACAAAAGCTGTTAAACTTCCTTAAATATCCAGTCATAACCAAAATGATACATTGGTAGTCTTAAGGAAAGGGACATGATGTTCATATCCAATCTAGTTCTAACTACATTGTTGACTTTTATTCTCCTTTAGAACTAGAATTTATCAATGGCGGTGGAATTGTGAGTTCTTTGGGCCACGTTACCATGACTAATTCACAAATTATTTCAACACGTTTGCTTTGGAGCTTCTTCCTTGATCTGCCATAAAGTCTGCAAATAATTAATTTAATTCTTCTTTGCAATATAATTACAGTTGATTTCTATGGTCCTGGTTGCTTTATTCTGCTATATCCTTCTCTGATAAAAATCACGGTTAAGATTTCCTCTCCAGCACCTTTTCTCCTCTGCTTCTTGTGTTATGAAAACAAGATCAAACAAGCATCTTATGTTCCTAATCCTGAAACATGCACAAGATATTGTCGTTTTTCCCCTGAATCTTTTGTATAAGCAAATAATTTGTTATGCTGCTGCCTCAATACTTCAGTGACCTGGTTTCAATCCTGATCTCTTGTGATCCCTGTGTGTGGTCTGTAGATTCTCTCTGTGTTTCCTCCAAGTGCGCCAGTTTCCTCCTACATCCCAAACAACTGATTCTATAACATTTAAAAGGCATTTGGACAGATACTGTAAATAAATATAAAAGGTTTAGAGGGATATGGGCCATATCCGGGGACTTGGGACTGGTGAAGGTGAAGTGTCTTGGTTGGCATGGGCAATTTGGGCCATAGGGCCTGTTTCCATACTGTATGTAGGCCCTCCTCGGTCATGACTGACCATGGGTGATGCATCCTAGTTTGCAGGTGATGTGTGGTCGGATGCTAGCCTGGGTGATGTCATATGGAGGACAGGCTGTTGCCCGTGCAGCACATCCCCCCTCTCCACGTCACTGAGCGATCCAAAGGAAGAGCAGGGCCATTACAGTTTAGTACAGTTTAGCAATAGGGGGCGGGAGCGTCTACCTTCCCGTGCAGGTCTATAGCACCTGCCCACTGCCCATACTGTTTGACTCTATGACATTGTAGGTTAGTGTGTGGATGAGTGGAGAAATCTGTGGAAGGTTGATGGTAATATGCAAGAACTGAAATTGGATTAGTGTAAGATTTGTGGAAATGGGTGCTTGATCAATGATGCAATCATCCATTGCACCCAATGATGGGCTGAATGACCTGTTCCTATGTGATATGATATTATGATCTAATTACTAAGAATCAACTTATAACGGGATTTGCCAGGACACATTGTCGGTTCCAAATAAAGCAGCTGACATTTCTCAGTTTAAGTGCCACCAATTTCAGGAAACATGCAAGAGAATAAATCTTGGGCAAACCTCACCATGATTCTGTGAGCACTTGACTCCTTATAGATTCCATGAGAGGAATTTGTTTTAAAAAGTATGGTCCAAGTTTGATTATTAATCTATTCCATCCAGTTCATAAGCACATTTTAATTTCAGCCTAACCAAAACCCAAAAGTCTTTTCAATACTTTACTGTGCACATCTCCCACAAAGCAATGCTGGAAAATGCTTTTGAAATGTACAAGAGCACTAGGTGCACAGACAATCGTTTTAAAAAATAAAATGTATTTTATGAACTGAAATGAACAGCGGACCTGAATAAAAGATAGCAATAATAGTTAGTGTTCCGGAAAACAGACGTTATACTTTTCCTGATCCAGATTTAAATGGATAGTTTGAATCTTCATCCCAATGTAATGTAAAGATAAGAGATCTACTTTCCAAAAATTATGTATCACCAGAAAAGACAAATTAAGCTTGATTGATCACATTTACCCTTAAGAATGTTTTATCTCAGTGAAATGCAAAAACCTCAATCAAGGAACTTATAACCAATACGGCGATAAATTGCGTTCTTTTTTTAGATGCGTTAATTTTGCACTTGCTCAAATATATCTTAAGATCATAAGAGATAGGAGTAGAATTAGGCCATTCAGCCCCCCGCGTCTACTCTGCCTTTCAATCATGGCTGATGATCTCTCCCTCCTAACCCCATTTTCCTGCCTTTTCCCCATAACCCCTGACATACACATACACATCCACATTTAGTATTCTCTATTTTCAATGGAGTCAGGGGCTACAAGGTCTGCAACATTTCATGGATGTAGGAGAGTGAAACGCTTTCTTTCTCAATGTTAGCATTCAAGATTTAGTTTTGTTGCCAAAATAATTTCTATGCAAACATAATTAATCTTTGATTGATGTTCCATCAATCAAATAACTCTTGCATGGCCTAGTCGACCCATATTTGTGATATCCATTGCTGCAGTCAGTGATTAAAAAGAGATAACAGCTAACATACGGGTTGATCATTATGACCAGCAGAGGTTGTTCTCCCATTAGACATTGCGGAAGGTGAAGGTATCACCTATTATGTACGTCCTCTGATTTAAAAATGGTGATGGAGTGAACTGTTATCAGTAATTTCACATAATGGTTAAAAGTAACAAATTTCTCTTTGAGTTTGTGAGTTGCTGAGAAACTGATAACCATGAAGAGCAAACATTTATTAGTGGCATTTAATCATGAAATTACCCATTATATCTCATGCTGCTGTCTATGACTTTCAATATTGTAAGTCACAGTTGCTATCACAGGAATGAATCAACTAGTTAAATTATGCTCTACAGCAAATTAAATGCAACACCGGACATTTAAATTTGTATTATTAATCTAGAGAATAAAAATTCAAAGTTCTTTTTAGCAGCCTGAGGAATTGAATTTAGATTAAGGTAAAATAATAATGCTGGCAACAATATAAGTGACCAGGATAATGGGGAGTACGATATTTCATTTGTCATGCAGTGAGTAAATTGTTCAAATGCTTCACAGAAACACATGAAACAATGGGTAGACAAATAATGAATATGAGGGTGTGAAATTAAATATTTTGGGATGGAAAGCAAGTAGCATGAATGAAAAGTAAAGGAAAATCTCCAAAGGTTCATACTGTCCAACCGTTATGGGCAGTTCGCAATTGATTTTGGAGAAGAGTTTGTAAAGAATAAGCCACACTTCTATCAGATAGGATCTGAAAATGAAGCCTACCACTGCAGGGCATCAGAGATGTGCGCCTTTTTCAGGAACAGTCTTCCTCTCCCGCTGTGATTGATGGTACACTCACGCACATCTCTTCTATTTCCTGCACATCTTCTCTTACACTGCCTCCTCCCAGATTGAATCAGAATAGAGTCCCACTACTCCACACATTTCACCACACTGGTTGTTTGACATTTCTGCCTGCACATTCCAACTACAACATTACTTGTTAGGTTTAAGAAAGAACTACAGATGCTGGAAAAATTGAAGATAGACAAAAAATGCCGGAGAAGCTCAGCGGGTGAGGCAGACTCTATGGAGAGAAGGAATAGGTGACGTTTCGGATTGAGACTCTTCTTCAGACTGATGTCGGGGGGGACAGGAAAAAATAAAGGAGTAGGCGGGGACAGTGGGACATGGGAGAACTGGGAAAGGGGAGGGGAAGGACGGAGAAAGCAAGGGCTATCTAAAATTAGAGGTCAATGTTCATTGTTAAAGTCCTGTCCCACCATACGAGTTCATTCAAGAGTTCTCCCGAGTTTGCCCTGATTCGAACTCGGAGATTGACGGTAATGGCCGCTTGCAGGTACTCGGGGCTCTCGTGGACATTTTTCAACATGTTGAAAACTCTTCACGAGTCTTCCCGAGCTTACCGCGTTTCCCGAGTACCTGCCGTTAGCGTTACTAGCCGCTAAGAGACGTCCCAAAGCTCCGACGTACCCGCTACGTGCATTCTATGTGCTTACCACGAGTTTGATTTTTTTTTAAACTCGGGAGAGCTCTTGAATGAACTCGTACAGTGGGACATAACTATAAGATGTTCCCTCCTATTCCTTTTCCTCTTACTGCAGCGGCCACTCTCTCCGTGATTCTCTAGTTCACTCACCCCTTGCTACCCATCACTCCCCCTTCCCAGGTACTTTGCGCTGTATCCGTAGGAGGTGCAACCTTTGTCCATAAACCTCAGGGGTTAGAGATCAGGGGTTATGGGGTAAAGGTAGGGGAAGAGGGTTGAGAGGGAGAGTTAGATTAGCCATGGTTGAATTGCAGAGTAGACTTGATGGGACGAATGGCCAAATTCAGCTCCTATCACTTATGAACGAACTCATGAGCCTCCACACTCACTACCAGCTAAGGACCCACACAGTCCTTCCAGGTGAGGGAGCGATTCACATGGACCTCCTGTAACCTTGATTATTGCATTTGGTGCTCTCAATATGATCACCTCTGCATTGGTGAGCCCATGTACAGACTAGGTGACCACTTTACCAACACATATGCTGCATCCACCAAGCCTACCAGGTGCTCCCAGTTGCTAGTTATTTTAATTCCTTTTCGCTTTTCACAACCATCAGCCAAATGCAAACAGGAGAAAAAAAAAAAACACCTCATATTTCATCTTGGTAGTCCACAACTTGATGGCAAGCACATTAAATTCTCTGATTTCAGGAAACCTGTTCCTCCTCCGTCGCGCTATTTAACTAGATGTTACTACTCACATCGTCCATTCCTTGTTCCATCTCACCAACTTCCTCCTCACCTACTCCGTCTGCCCATTGCCAACACACTCCTCCCTCTGTCCCTATCTGCATATCTCACCTCCATTATTTCCTCCCATATTCCCCCTTCCTTTCCCATCAGATTCTATCATCTGCAGCCCCTGGTTACCTCCATGAATCACGTCCCAACTTCTTATTATTTCCACCCCTCTTTCCCCAACTCGACTCCACCTACCAATTCACCCCTCCTTACATCATGTTTTGGAAGAAACTGCAGATTCTGGTTTACACCGATAGACACAAAATGCTGGAGTAACTCAGCAGGTCAGGCATGCCTGCTCTTGCCCCACCCTTCCTCACTTCTTTGCGCTGGCTATCTCTCCACCACTTTCTCAGTCCAGAGTTACAGTCTTCACCTGACACATTTCGCTCCACAGATGCAGCCTGTCCCACTGTGTTCCTCCAGAAATTTGTTTTTTGTTTGCTCTTTGAAACAGGGCATTGCTTTGTGAACAGCATCTGTAAGGGAATTAATCTTTCAGAATCTAATGACCCTTATTACTTCCTTCTTCACATGTGGAGAACTGGAAAGAGATGGAAATCTATGGGAATAGAAATGTGTCACCAACTCGCTAACATTTCCACCTCAAATGATTCATTGGTAATAAAGTTTTGTTAGCATTGTTAAAGTAACGGAATAAATTATGCCAGACTTTTCTAAACCAAGTCATTTAATGATTATCAACAGGAGATATATCAATATATTTTGGGAATAATAAATGAATACAAATGTCCTCCTTTGAATGACCTCTCATGATGCCAGAATAAAGCTTTAGAGATAGAGTGCAGAAACAGGCCCTTTGACCCACCAAGTCCGCGCTGACCAGCGATCACCCCATACACTAATACTGTCCTACACACTAAGGACAATTTCCAATATTTACCAAATCCAATTAATCTACAAGCCTGTATGTCTTAGGAGTATGGGTGGAAATCGGAACACCCGGAGAAAACCCACATGATCACAGGGAGAATGTTCAAACTCCGTACAAACAACACCCATATTTAGGATCGAACCCGGGTCACTGGCGCTGTGAGGCAGCAGCTCTACCACTACGCCACTGTGTCACCCATAAAGCAATCTTTGAATCACCCTTTGCCATCCCTCCAAATGTATGTATGTAGCACAATGTAGTACAGCTGGTAGTGCTGGTAGTGCTGCTGCCTGCCATTAATTCTAGTTGTCCAGGTTTGATCTGGCTCTGGGGTGCTTTCTGCATGAAATTGGTATGCAAGGTGGGTATGCTCGCCCCGTGGTTATGTGAGTTTCCCCTGGATGTTCCACTGTCCTCCCACATCTCAATGATTTACCGGTTGAAATATTAACTATGCATGATCCCTAATTAGGTGGGTGGCATGTGAATGGTGGTGGGTGCGTGGGGATTCAGTGGTAAAGGAAAATAATAAATGGGTTACAAGGAGATGGAATTGATACCAATGCTTTGAGAGACTTGATGGATGAATGACCTCATTCCAAGATGTCAGAAAATATAAATTGAGAAAATTGGTTGATGAATAAATGGACCTATATCCCATTGCAAACGCTCTCCTACAACAGCCATTATCACCCACCTCGTTCCTGAAATCACTGGTGGTTTTCCATCCCTGATTTTATCCCTATACTCCCCTTGTAGTTTAGCTCTGCAATCCTCTTTCTTCTTTTCTGAAAGGAAGAGCTTCAGTAGTGCTGATAGAAAAATTGGCTCCTTACTTAAACCTAAAGAAAGTATTTATACTGCTCTTAAATAAAGGCTGATCAAATAAATGCATTTGATGATAGCACTGGGCTGAAATTAAATAAGGAGGTTCTCTTGTCGCATTCTTGGCAATTCAACAAATTACATTTAGGCAATTAAAATCAAACACTGAGAGTAAGGCATCTCCTTTAGGAACAATCTTGAAGCTGCAACCTTAAAAAGTACATAAAAATCACAACTAAAAATAAGTAAAAAGATTGAGACAACATCCAATCAGGAGAGAAGGAATGGGTGACGTTTCTGGGTCGAGACTGATGAAGGGTCTCGATCCGAAACGTCACCCATTCCTACTCTCCAAAGATACTGCCTGTCCTGCTGAGTTACTCCACCATTTTGTGTCGATGTTCAGTTTAAACCAGCATCTGCAGTTCCTTCCTACACATCCATTCAGGAGAAAATGTACACTGAGATTAGGTTTATTTAAACATAATCTATGGCCGCAGCAATGTTGGAAGCTCATTTTGCACATTCAACAATGAAAATTGTGTATCTGGAAAAACTTCAGTCAAAGGTTCAAATACAGTCTTCCTTTTAAATGAGGTGTTTGCCATTTTAAGACCATGGTTTCTTGTCCACATAAGCTAAGTTCTGCCACAAAGGGTGTAGCACTCCTGACCATTTTCTCACCCTGTCCACTGGACTCATCACAATCGGTAGCTGAGCTTTGGAAATAAAGCTGAAGAAGGTTCCCAATCTGAAATGTCACCTATTCATGTTCTCCATGGGATGCTGCATGACCCGCTGAGTTAATCCAGGACTGTCTTTTTTTTGTAAACCAGCATCTGCAGGTCCTTGTTTCTACATCTAGGCTTATTTGTTTATTGGTACACACTCTTATCTGAGAGGGGTGCAGGTTGTTGTGAGGAGTCACCCCAGTCTAAGTCATTGGTATCTGGAATGGAAAAACTTGTGTACAGGGAATGTGGGAGGGGTTTAGGAAGACGAGGGAGCTCAGTCTGCAGAATAATAATGATCAGTAAATGAATAGAAAAATTATTGTGTAAGCAGTCTTAAAATGACTGAATGACAGATGACAACAGTACATTGGTTGCGAACCCAGAGATCCATTTGAGGTTTCTGAGGTTTGATTGATTTAATTGGTGTAACTGACCAGTCCGCACAGTAGAATAATGAACAGAGCTTTCAGTAAGCCATTGCGAACAATAACTGAATTCTCATTCTCTTGTGACATTTATTAATTCACACTGATAGCTATTGATATATCCACTGTCAGTGTTATTTTTAACAAATAAAGGCTGGATAAGTGTGGCATAATTTCTGCTGATCCTTTGACACTTATCAATTCCTTGTTACTGCTGAACAGCAAAATATGAAAATCATTCTGGGTTATAAATTGTGCAGTTAGGTGGAAACAGTTCTATCCGTAGGAGAGGTTAGAACTGATTATGTGGTGAAAGTGAAGTATTTAGTGGTTTACTAGACTAAGTGGGACCCAGTCACATGGGAGGCCTGGTCCCGTGTGACCAACGTAACCCATTCCTCAATGCAATATTCCACCACTCACCTGTTCCCTCAATGCTACGGCGGGAGCGTTCTGTAGCCGGGGGATGGGGAGGGCTTCAGGCGGGGCCTGTCAGGGGCTGGTGGGGGGGATGTGTTGGGGAGGGGGGTGGTGGGGGAGGGGGGTGCGGGAGAGGGATGTGGGGGAGGGGGGGGGGGGGTGGAGGAGGGGTGTGTGTGGGGGTGGTGTGTGTGAGGGGGGGGGCGTGTGTGTGGGGAGGGGGGGGGTTGTGGGGTTGTAAGGGTAGGGGGGAGGGGATGTATGTGGGAGGGGGAGGGGTGTGGATGGTAGCGGGAAGTGTGGGGGAGTGGGGGGGGTGTGGGTGCGAGTGTGAGGGAGGGGGTGTTGGGGGTGTGTGCGAGAGGTGAGGTGTGGGGTGTAATGTATATAATGTATTTAGCATATGTTATGTCTTATGTGAGGAGCCGCATTCGCTAGAGGAGACTCATGGTGGCGTCCTACAATAAAGTAGCTTGTGGGTTTACTCCTGTATCTGAGAGTTCTTTTAAGTCAGTTCCAAGTACCCAAAATACACTACAATTGGCGAAGAGGATGGGATAGAGTTTGTGAACTCACCCGCAGGACTGTTTTGCAACACGCAGGATTGTTTAACAGTTTAAACTGTAGATATGGAGTTGTGTCGCAGTTGTTTGCGAGCTGGACACGAGAGGCCTGCAGATCCCTCTATGCCGGGGACTGCATTTAAAACATCAGCTGTACAAGTCGGCGAGTTTTGTCAGGCTATCTCTATGTTGTGTCTACGTGGCAAGATGTCGTTCTTCGGATTGTTACTCATTTTAGACTGAGTTTTCCTTTTGTCAAATTCCTCAAGCTGAATAGTCTTTGTATAAGTTTTAGGTGAATTGTTACACCAAAACACACAACAACAGCACGACGAGGATAAAAGAACAGAAAAGGAAAGAAGTAGGACTGTCAGAAAAAAAAGGTTGTGTTTGGAAACAAAGTGCAGGTGTGTGGGGAGTGGGGATGGGGGAAAGGTGTGTGGGGAGTGTGTGTGGGGGGGGGGGGGTGAAGGGGGGGGATGGAGGAGGGATGTGTGTGGGAGGGGGGTGTAGGGGAGGAAGACGGGTGTAGGAAGGGTGTAGGGGAGGGAGGGGGGGGGGTGTAGGAAGGGTGTAGGGGAGGGGTGTAGGGGAGGAGGGTGTGTAGGGAGGGAGGGGGGTGTAGGGGAGGGGGGTGTAGTGTAGGGGAGGGGTGTAGGGGAGGGGTGTAGGGGAGGGAGAGGGTGTAGTGGACGGAGGGGGGTGTAGGGGAGTGGGTATGTGTGGGCTCAACAGTTCCTGATCCTGGCTCTGACCACACTCCTGGCTCCAGGACCTGGCTCCGAACTCACTTAGTTGCTCCCGTATCCAGCGCCTGTCAAGATGAAAGTTTTAGGAATAGTATAGATAGACAACAGATAATCCTCCAACATTTTTGCTACCTCCAACGGGATCCCACCACTGGCCATATCTTCGCATGTCCTCCCCTTTCAGCTTTCTGCAGCGACCACTCCCTCCATAACTCCCTGGTCAATTTGTCCCTTCCCACCCAAACCCACCTTCCGCAGGGTGTCCACGGAGCCAGCGGCGAGCCGAGCAGCAGGTCCAGTAGCGGTCGTGAGGGCTGTGGAGACAGCGGGCAGGCAAGTCAGCAGAGCAGCAGTAGTTGACTTGGCAGCGAGCCAGCTGCAGCCAAAGTAACGGTGAAACCCGGAGGAACCAGCAAAAGCAGCAAAAGTGGAGGTGTGGCGAGGCCAGCAGAAAAATTACCGGTGGGGACAGCTCGAGACGTCGAGAAGGCACTGCAGTCCATAGGCCGACAAGCTGGACTGGTGAAATTCTTCTAAGTAAAATCAGGACTGTTCAATGTAATGCATTGGTCACTGTTCCTTCACAGTAAAAGTGGGACTGTTTGGATGTAATGCATTGGTCACTGTTATTAATAGTATATCTGTGTGCATAGCAGGAATATGGTTAAAATGTTCTAAATGTCTATTAACATGAAATGTTGGTTAATAGTATGAATCTATTATTATAAGAATTAGTAATAGTCAGTGGGCTGGATCTCTTAGCGTGTAGAAGGATTAAGTCTCGTGCAGAATACACAGTGAGAGAACAGAAGATAGTGCACCTGAACAGCAACAAGCCAGGCAGTATCTCAGGAGAACGTGAATAGGTGACATTTTGAGCTCTGGACCCTTCTTTAGACAAAGCTAAAATCCTTGTTATGGCATTTAAAGGTACCTGCTTAAGACATATGCTTTGTGAAGCTTGGTAATTTCCTATCCATAGGATTTTAGAAGTACATTTACCATTGGCTTTAACCTGGTAAAAAATGATTTGGTCCTAGAATGATGAGAAGGTTTTGCATCCACTGTGGTAAGGCGTCATAAAGAGGGGAGTAGATGTTGCTGGAGATTAAAACATGACTCAAGGATGCACATATGGAAGTGGGTAAATTGGCAATAAAGATGATGAAATATATGAGATTTGTATTAGAGCAGAAAGAAGCACCAATACTTTAATCAATGTTATAGAAACAAAAATGACACAATGGGAATGAATAGGACTGAAGCAATGATGATTCTATTTATCCTGGTTGACGTGGCTTCTATTTGGAGAAAGGGAACGGTGTTAAAAGGGAAATATTAAAAATAGATTCATAGAAAATAGGTGCAGGAGGAGGCCATTCAGCCCTTCGAGCCAGCACCGCCATTCATTGTGATCATGGCTGATCATCCACAATCAGTAACACATGACTGCCTTATTCAATGAGAGAACAAGTTTAGCCAGGCAAACAAAGAGAGTGGTGAATGTAGATTATTTCAGCCTTTGCTCAAGGAATAAGTGAATGGCTGTCAAGCAATCTTGACACGAGATGGAGGTGTGGAGTGATCAGATATCATGGTAAAATTAGGATTTTCACTTTTGTTCAGAATGCTGGAAAACTTGTCATAGCAAAAAGGGGAGAAATGTGTGAGCAAAGAGAAAGAGGGGTGTAAAATGAGGGCAGAAACATTAGGTAGCAAGATGAAAAGTAAAAGTGGCAAGCAGACAAATCCAGGGCAAAAATCAAAAAGGGCCATATTTCAACATAATTGTATAAGGGATAAGAGTGTTGTAAAAACAAGCCTGAAGCCTTTGTGTCTCAATGCAAGGAGCATTCATAATAAGGTGGATGAGTTGAATGTGCAGATAGCTATTAATGACTATGATATAGTTGGGATCACGGTGACATGGCTCCAGGGTGACCAAGGCTAGGAGCTGAACATCCAGGGAAATCAATATTCAGGAGGGATAGACAAAAAGGAAAAGGAGGTGGGGTAATGTTGCTGGTTGGAGAGGAGATTAATGCAACAGAAAGGAAGGACATTAGCTTGGAGGATGTGGAATCGATATGGGTGAATCAAATTGGCAAGGGTGCTGAGGAAGAGGATTTCTTGGAATGTATGCGGGATAGTTTTCTAAACCAACATGTAGAGGAACCAAGGAGAGAGCAGGCTATTCGAGACAGTGTATTGAGTAATGAGGAAGGGTTATTTAGCAGTCTTGTTGTGTGTGGCCCTTTGGGCAAGAGTGACTATAATATGGTTTGAGTTCTTCATTAGGATGGAGAGTGACATTGTTAATTCAGAAAAGAGGGTACTGAACTTAAAGAAAGATAACTTTGAGGGTATGAGACATGAATTGGCCAAGATAGACTGGCAATTGATTCTTAAAGGGTTGACAGTGGGTATGGAATGAAAGGCATTTAAAGACTGCATGGATGAACTACAACAATTGTTCATCCCAGTTTGGCAAAAGAATAAATCAGGGAAGGCAGTGCATCCGTGGAAAACAAGGGAAATCAGGGATAGTATCAAAACAAAAGATGAAGCATACAAATTAGGCAGAAAAAGCAGCCTACCAGAAGACTGGGAGAAATTCAGAGTACAGCAGAGGAGGACAAAGGGCTTAATAAGGAAAGGAAAAATAGATTATGAAAGAAAACTGGCAGGGAACATAAAAACTGACTGCAAAGGTTTTTATAGATATGTGAAGAGAAAAAGATTATTTAAAACAAATGTAGGTCCCTTGCAGTCAGAAACAGGTAAATTGATCATGGGGAACAAGGACATGGTAGACCAATTGAATAACTACTTTGGTTCTGTCTTCACTAAGGAAGACATAAATAACCTGCCGGAAATAGCAGGGGACCGGGGGTCAAATGAGATGGAGGAACTGTGTGCAATCCAGGTTAGCCGGGAAGTGGTGTTAGGTAAATTGAATGGATTAAAGGCCGATAAATCCCCAGGGCCAGATTGGCTGCATCCCAGAGTACTTAAGGAAGTAGCCCCAGAAATAATGGATGCATTAGTGATAATTTTTCAAAACTCTTTAGATTCTGGAGTAGTTCCTGAGGATTGGAGGGTAGCTAATGTAACCCCACTTTTTAAAATGGGAGAGAGAGTGAAAACTGGGAATTACAGACTAGTTAGTCTAACAACGGTAATGGGGAAACTGCTAGAAACAGTTAATAACAATGGGATAGCAGCACATTTGGAAAGTGGTGAAATCATTGGACAAAGTCAGCATGGATTTATGAAAGGTAAATCATGTCTGATGAATCTTATAGAATTTTTCGAGGATGTAACTTGTTGAGTGGATAAGGGAGAACCAGGAGATGTGTTATATCTGGACTTTCAGAAGGCTTTCGACAAGGTCCCACATAAGAGATTAGTATACAAACTTAAAGCACACGGTATTGGGGGTTCACTATTGATGTGGATAGAGAACTGTCTGGCAGACAGGAAGCAAAGTGTAGGAGTAAACTGGTCCTTTTCACAATGGCAGGCAGTGACTAGTGAGGTACCACAAGGCTCAGTGCTGGGACCCCAGCTATTTACAATATATATTAATGATTTGGACGAGGGAATTGAATGCAACATGGCCAAGTTTGCGGATGACACGAAGCTGGGTGGCAGTGTTAGCTGTGAGGAGGATGCTAGGAGGCTGCAAGGTGACTTGGATAGGCTGGGTGAGTGGGCAAATGCATGGCAGATGCAGTATAATGTATGTAAATGTGAGGTTATCCACTTTGGTGGCAAAAACAGGAGAGTAGACTATTATCTGAATGGTGGCCAGTTAGGAAAAGGGGAGATGCAACATGACCTGGATGTCATGGTACACCAGTCATTAAAAGTAGGCATGCAGGTGCAGCAGGCAGAGAAGAAAGCGAATAGTGTGTTAGCATTCATAGCAAACGGGTTTGAGTATAGGAGCAGAGAGGTTCTCCTGCAGTTGTACAGGGTCTTGGTGAGACCACACCTGGAGAATTGTGTACAGTTTTGGTCTCTTAATCTGAGGAAAGACATTCTTGCCATAGAGGGAGTGCAGAGAAGGTTCACCAGACTGATTCCTGGGATGCCAGGACTTTCATATGAAGAAAGACTGGATAGACTCGGCTTGTACTCGCTAGAATTTAGAAGATTGAGGGGTGATCTTATAGAAACTTACAAAATTCTTAAGGGGTTGGACAGGCTAGATGCAGGAAGATTGTTCCCGATGTTGGGGAAGTCCAGAACAAGGGGTCACAGCTTAAGGATAAGGGGGAAATCTTTTAGGACCAAGATGAGGAAAACATTTTTCACACAGAGAGTGGTGAATCTCTGGAATTCTCTGCCCCAGAAGGTAGTTGAGGCCAGTTCATTGGCTATATTTAAGAGGGAGTTAGATGTGGCCCTTGAAGCTAAAGGGATCAGGGGGTATGGAGAGAAGGCAGGTATAGGATACTGTGTTGGATGATTAGCCATGATCATATTGAATGGATGTGCAGGCTCGAAGGGCCAAATGGCCTACTCCTGCACCTATTTTCTATGTTTCTATGTCTTATTGGGCGGTCGGTGCTTTGGGTCAAGACGCTTCATCTGGATGTGTCAGAAGGAACTATAGATGCTGGTTTGCACATAAGATAGACACCAATTGCTGAAGTAACTCAACGGATCAGGCAGCATCACTGGAGAAAAGGAATAGGTGACGTTTTGAGACCTTCCTTTGACTCGACCCAAAACGTCACCTATTCCTTTTCTCCAGAGATGCTGCCTGACCCGCTGAGTTACTCCAGTTTTTGTGTCTATCTTCGGTTTAACCAGCATCTGCATTTCCTTCTTACACAGTTGACTAAGTTATATGAATTATTTCAGATCTTATCAGGTGCCAAGTTAGTTACGGATGTCTCTTGGAACATAAAAGTTTATCTTATCTTCGTTCTATGCATCATTGCGGCTGTGTAATGAGAGACCTCATGATTTCCTTGTTCATATAAGTTAGCCCAAGCATTCTTTCATAACAACTAATTGTTTTACTAAGCAATCCTGCTTTCATGACAAATGGTGCTGTTAATTTAGCTGAAAAGCATGCATATGGATGTTAGCTGGCGCGGTTTAGCTGCCGCTGCTCTCTCTTCACATTGTGTTTTTGATTTTTTTATCTTTGGATCGAATTCTGTCTTTAATTTGTGTATTGGTGTTGTCTTTATTATTTATTTTACTCCGATTATATGTCTTTTACTCTTGTTAAATTCTGTAAGGTGTCCTTGAGACTATTGAAAGGCACCCACAAATAAAATGTATTATTATTATTATAACTAAATTTTAGCTAACACTGTCCGTTTAGCCCTGCATTACATTCCACTCCTTGGAGTTGTCAGTCTACAGCAGGCGTTTTTCTTTCAATTAGTTTTTGTGACCTGGGAACTGCAGCCAATCCCGGGGCACGCGGGCAACCTGGGCACTACAGCCAGACCTGGGGCACACGGGCGACCTGAGCACTACAGCCAGACCTGGGGGAAGCAGCCGATCTGGGTGCTACAGCCATACCGGGGCAGGCAAGCCGACCTGGGAACTGCAGCTAGTCCCAGACTGCTAGATTCTAGGAGTTGGCGGCCTCCAACTGGAATCAATGACCTGGGCTCAGGTCGCAGAGCCTATGGACTTACCATCACAGAGCTGGCTGACTTCGGAGGCTGTGGTGGCGTTGCGGTTGCGACTCGACTTTGGAGCTTCGGTTTTGCTGCAACATGTTTCACAAAACATGGGGGCGATTGTGTTCCACCTCTCAAAACATGGTAGGGCTATCTCCTTCCCCCCCCCCCTCCCCCTCCCGTCCCGTCCCGGTCCCGGTCCCCGTCCCCATCCCGTCCCCGTCCCCGTCCCCGTCCCCGTCCCCGTCCCCGTCCCCGTCCCCACTCATTCTCCCCTCAGGATATCTGCCCATTTCTGCCCATTACACCAAGATGATCTCACCATATGCTACTGAGTGTCTTGATAGAATTACATGAATGCCCTCCCCCCCCCCCAATCTACTAACCTACAAATCGTGCAGATAGGATAACATAGTACTCTCTTAAGCGGACATTTAAAGATATGAAAAATAATACATTGTGAGATATCTGCAATACAAAATGGTATAACAATTAAATGCGATTTAAAGCAAATCTATGGGTGAACTTCAATATTAATTTCCAGTTCCAGATTTGATCCCAATCAGCTTGGGGTCAGCAATTCCTCTACCATACTGTATGTATGCAATAGAACCCCATTTTTATGATCATACCACAGGTGACCATTTTTTTATACTCTCGCATTAAAATTCCAGCTGTCCCCATATCTCAATTGGACACCCGTATTGTCGGGATCCTCAAGTACACTTCCTTTGCAATTCCCAATTTCAGTCCAAGAAAAATATGTCAATTTCAGAAGATTGGTGACCTTGATGCGCTGATCTTGTCCCTGCACATTCAATACGGTCTTATCTTAGTTTAATCATTCGATACACTGCCAGATCAGAATAGCCAGGAACATGCCGATCACAATCACGTGCCATGATCTAACATCCAAGCTTTATCAGCAGACACTGGAATTGTCCCGTTTCTGAGGTACAATGTTACAGTCATGCTATATGTGGGCCTGACATATTGAACCATTCCATCCCATGTGTTTTCAGTGCGATCAATGTGTTTACCTTGCAGATCGCCATTTATCTGTTAAGCATAAAAATATCTGCTCTTATTCTCAGTAAAATATTATATTCACACCGCACACATTTTTTTCTGAATTTAAACAAACCAGCACTGACTCACTTTATTACGACCCAAAATGTATTGCCTTGCACACTTGCAAGAATTTCAGCCACTTGTGGAGGGTTGTTTAGGAAGTGTATCTATACCTTCAGTCAGGTGAATTGTTTACATCTTCTTGCGCACACCGACTGTGCATCCTCTCCGGCTCATGGTCTTGGTGTGCTGGCCATGAACGTGAGATCCCAGATGTGCTGTAGACCCCTTGCATGCGAGGAACTTCTTCAACTGCTCCAGATCAGTGCAGCTTGCTGTCAAGGAACTTGGCCAGGACCTGACTGTACAGGTCCGTCATTGATATCCTTCTGCCTGTTTAGGAACCAGTCGGGAATTGTGTACAGCTGAGGATTCTGCACAAAGGTTATAATGCATTCAACCGCCTCTTTGAAAAACTCTGCAGCCTTTTTGCTCGGACCAATGTTTGCTTTCCTTAACACCACATGAACATGGTGCCTTCCAACACCCTTGATGGCAGTGATGGCAAACATTATCTTCCTTTGTCCATCAATGTTGATGTTGTGCATTCAATGAACTTTTCATGAATAACCAAGTTGGCTGTGTGGTCTGAGAAAAAAGTCCCTGCCATCATCAATATGCCATTGAGCTAGCATAGCAATGACGGGCTGAGCAGCCTTTTGTTCTGCATTGTAAGCCTCATTGCAAGAATTTTTTTTAATGTGCAAGCTTTGATGATAATGATACATCTGCTGCAAATTATATGACACTGATGGCTTGAAGATGACATGGAGATTATTGATCAAAGCTGTCTGAAGCCCCAAGGCTAAAATGAATAGGAATGAAATTTGAGATAAATCATAAAAGAGCAATTAGGTTTTAAAATCATGTTATACTGTGGAGACAACTGAAAAATGATTTCAAGATTATCTAAAAATGACAAAAATTAATCGAGTGCTCTTCCTCATAGTGCTGAAAACTCCGATGTCTTCCCTTCAGCCTTTCCATCATTCACCTTTTATTTCAAAACATTACATATCTGGGGGGGGGGGGGAGGTTATTGAAGTACAACTTTTTAGAGAAAGGTTTAAATGAACACAAATCTGAGAGCACTGGGGGTTATTCCCTCATGTACGATACATGGTTTTATTACCCATCATAGTGTACACAATCGATGAAGCCAATCCACTTTAAGTTTGCCTCTTAGGATCCGTAATTGGTGTCATGTCAGTGATATACCGTAGTTTCCCACATGAGGTGTTCTGATAATAATCATCGGAGTATAATGGTTACACAAGCAACCAACCATTTACCACTCTTTCCATGCCTCGTCAATCTTTATATTTTCTATATGTCTATGAATTTGTGTTACAGATATTGTAGCCATTTTAAACCAAGGAGACTCTTTTTTCTAAATTAATTAATGATGTCTTAAGATCAATGGTTAGAGTGTCATTGCAGAGCTTTTCCATTTAAGATCTATGCATTAAAGAATCTTAAAGACAAGGGTTGAAGAGCCTTTTTTGAATGCCTAAGATAGACACAAATTGCTGGAGTAACTCAGGGGACCAGGCAGCATCTCTGGAGAAAAAGGATGGGCAATGTTTCGGGACGGGACCCTTCTTCAAAATGTCCCGAAACGTCACCCATCCTATTTCTTCAGAGTTGCTGCTTAACCCACTGAGTTACTAATGCACTTTGTGTCTTTCTTTGGCATAAACCAGCATCTGCAGTTCTTTGATTCTCCATTTTCTCAAATGAATGTCGTGGCTTCTACGTAAGATCATACTGAAGTAATTGCAGTCTAGCCTTCGAATTAAAATGGGCCCAGACTGCAATGAAGAGTTGAGTTACAATTATTCAATCCATTTTGCCTTTGCTTGCACTTTGAATTTTAATTCCACAACTCCACTTTGACATTAGCAACCTGCAAGTTAGTCTTCCTCAAGTAGGTGTTAAATTGCTCTGTGAATGTTCCTATGGGATCTCACTCTACCATCCATGCAGGTATCTTAACAATGCTGTGTGAAAACATTTCTTCTCATTTCCCTTTTGGCTCTTCAATCATTTTAAGTTCACCTTCTTATTTCATTTGACTAGAATAACATTTATAAATAGAATACAGATTTGAAAAATTCTCTTTTAAGGGGCCTTCTCTTCTATTTCTACTTTCCACTTTCTCTCTTTCTTTTTTATTTTTTATATACACACTTCATGTTTTTCTACTCTCTACCATCTATTTTTCCACTTTTTCCTCTTTCTATTGTTTTCTTTTTCTTGTCTTGCTTACTTCCTTCTCATAACATAAAACTAGAGGTTGTGCATAGAATGGATTACGGTATTACATAGTTGGCACCTAATATTAGGTTCCACTGTACTGTTTTGTGCTGTATTAACTTCTAATAAAATAAACAAAACAAAAATAAATAAATAAATAAATAAATAGAATCTAAGGTCCACCAGTCATGGTCAACTTTTTCGAAGCTGGGGGTTATCCGAAGATATGTCCACTGAATTTGTATGAAGAACAAAATATGATAACTTAAATATGATAACATAATATGACAACTTTATAAGTTTTAAGATTGTTTAAGAGGGATAAGTCTGGACCTTGCTGGGAGGTACTAAATTGTAGTATGGCGAATTACAGCATAATTCGGCGAATTCATGAGGGAACATTGGGAGAACTTGTTATTGGCTAAGTCCACATCTGACATCTGTGAGTTGTTTAAAGATCAGTTGATCAAAGTTCAGGATCGGCATGTTCCAGTAAGGAAGAGGGATCCGGATTACAAAGTAAGGGAACCTTGGATGACCAAAGAGGTTGTAAATGTTGCCAAAAAGAAAATGGAAGTGTATGCAAGTTGACTGTCTCTAATTAACACATTATTTTCCAGAAAATGGAAGTGTTATTTTAAGAAGATAAAATCAACAGGGCTTTTGTGGAATATAAAGCAAGGAACAAATTAGGGCGATTAGACGGACCAAAAGAGGCTACAATATGGCTATAACATGTCGGATTAATGAAAATCCCAAGGCGTTTTATACCTACAATATGGACTTCACTGGACTATATCTTGCACTAAACGTTAATCCCTTTATCATGTATCTGTACACAGTGAATGCAACCACGTATTGTCTTTCTGCTCATTGTTTAGCATGCAACAAGAACTTTTCACGGCACCTCAGTACATGTGACAATAAATTAAACTAAACTTCAAATGTAACCTCATTGGAAAATTCCGGGCAAATCTTGAACTCATATTGCTATATATTTCTTGGGTACTCTGGAGAGCTTCTTTTAACACTGTCTATCAAACCTCTAACTGCCTATTGAGGGTGTCATTATCTTTCGTCAAAGTTGTTAATTGGCACCTAATTTACTCAAGATTCTGCAGGTTTATACTCAGTTGCTGTTGAATTGTTGTAGCCTGAGCTACTTAGCATTGCACAAGCTCATTTATTCTGCCAACCTTTTATTCTGTTCTGATATCTTTTTATCCAAATAAAGGGTTAATAATTAGACAGTGAAAGTGACAAGTAGAGCCGCATCCTTTGAATATGGAACATAACTGATCATTAGACAAGCCAAAGTATTTAAATAACACATTCCTCATATTTTGAAAGATAGGTTAAAATGCAGAAAAATTCCTTATGAAACAGAGCGATAACAATTATTTCAAGTGTTAATATCAGTGTAGTGTTTGGCTCTTGGAGCATCTCTTCTCCTAGGTACAATCAACAAGGTACAAGGCAGGATATGCAGGAAGGAACTGCAGATGCTGCATTAAACTGAAGATTGAAACAAAATGCTGGAGTAACTCAGCAGGACAGGCAGCATCCCTGGATAGAAGGACTGGGTTATGAAATGTGTCAGAAGGAACTGCAGATGCTGGTTCGTAGGAAGGAACTGCAGATGCGATCAGTCTGTAGAAGGGTCTCGACCTGAAACGTCACCGATTCCTTCTCTCCAGAGATGCTGCCTGTCCCGCTGACTTACCTCATCATTTTGTGTCTATCTAGATACAAGGCAGGTCTTGCCGTGAGCCATTGACTGTATTTTAAGCCAACACACATCAGCTTAGAGCCCAGCTTGCTGCATACTTCCCATGAACATAATTATATTTCATGCATTTAACAAAGCAACACAGAAATAATGCTCAGTCATCAAGGAATTTAGAAATCGCTTTGACATTTAGAGTTTTTTAAAGAAAGGCTGAATGGAAATATGAAATATTTTTAGTAGACAAGGAATATGTGTCTGGAAGGTTTTGACATCTGTGGTTAATAATTGCCAGGAAAGTTCAAGGGATGGAGTAATGAGTCGAGGTTCTTCAATATGACAGGCCGAAGTGCGAGAAAATCTGGCCTGGGGTAGAACGCAGCAGATGAGCAGATAGTCGAGTTAGTAGTTTTTAGGAGTCATCCGTCAGAGTGAATTAAATTGCTATAAAAAATAACTTCTATGTTCCTTTGGGCTACTAGAATCATAAATGTGCAATGACAGAAACCCCTGCATTTTATTAGAGGACATTTCTCATCCATCAGCCAATCCTAAGTCAGGAAACCTGCCATAATATGATATATCTGCTTAATAATTGACTTCTGTACTTGTTCAGAAATGTGTCCTTAACCAGTTGCGATGCTACAGTGAACACCATTTCACAACATCGTTTCCTGTAATTTATACCGCAAAGTGCACAACATGACAACGTTCAGATGGCACAAGATGTCGGCATCCTTTGGAAATGTGTTATGTCTTGAAAGTGGAGGGCGGCTGACAGCTACAGGA
This sequence comes from Leucoraja erinaceus, assembly GCF_028641065.1. NCBI lineage: Eukaryota > Metazoa > Chordata > Chondrichthyes > Rajiformes > Rajidae > Leucoraja > Leucoraja erinaceus. Next base: position 20,348,854 of record NC_073380.1, read on the forward strand.
TAAAGATTTTTATTTTTATTTTACAGGGCCAAGGTTTCTTTCTATTGGGTTTGCTGAAGCTGAAGTATGAACATGTCGTTTGCCATATTTTAAAATGATCAAAAGAAACGGTAATGAATAGTCATCAAGCAATTTCCAATTCATGGAGCTAAAATCAGGCCATAATATCCTGAATGGAATATGGTCCATTCAGCAAGTATTCAGACCCCTTCACTTTTTCCACATTTTGTTACGTTACAGCCTTATTTTTAAATGGATTACATTCTTTTTTTTATCATCAATCTACACACAATACCCCAGAGCGAAAGCAGGTGTTTAGAAATTTTTGCAAAGTAATTAAAAAGAAATAACTGAAATATCACATTTACATAAGTATTCAGACCCTTTGCTATGACACTCAAAATTGAGCGTAGGTTCATCCTATTTGATGAATCCTTGAGATGTTTCTACAACTTGTTTGGAGTCCACCAGTGGTAAATTAAATTGATTGGGCATGATTTGGAAAGACACACAGCTGTCTATATAAGGTCCCACAGTGGACAGTGCATGTCAGAGCAAAAACCAAGCCATGAAGGGGAAGGAATTGTCCATAGACCTCCGAGACAGGATTGTGTCGAGACACAGATCTGGGGATGGGTAACAAACAACTTCTGCAGCGTTGCAGGTCCCGAAGAGCACAGTGGCCTCCGTCATTCTTAAATGGAAGCACTTTGTTACCACCAGACTCTTCATAGAGCTGTCCGTCTGGCCAAACTGAGCAAACGGGGGAGAAGGGCCTTGGTCAGGGAGGTGACCAAGAACCCGATGATCACTCTGACAGAGCTCCAGAGTTCCTCTGTGGAGATGGGATAACTGCAGTACTCCACCAATCAGGCCTTTATGGTAGAGTTGCCAGACGGCCTCAGTAAAAGGCACATGACAGCCTGCTTGTAGTTTGCCAAAAGGCATGAGAAACAAGATTCTCTGGTGTGATGAAACCAAGATTGAACTCTTTGACCAGAATGCCAAGCATCACGTCTGGAGGAAACCAGGCACTGCTCATCACCTGGCTAATACCATACCTACGGTGAAGCATGGTGGTGGCAGCATCATGCTGAGGGTGTAGCGGCACCAAACATGGTGAATAAGGCCAGACACCAGGCAGGTTCAAACGGTAGTTTTATTCAGGTGTTACATGTCTGCTAGCGTAATTATCATTGCTGCTGTAACTGAGCGAGGTTGTTCTCTCGGGCTCAGCTACCTGATGACAACCAAGGTCTCGAGGTGAGATAAGCTTAATATCAAGACACTCCCCCTAGGCCATGACGTCATGTGCCAGCCCTCGTAGCTACTGATGAGGGTTTGACCATAAGTGGTCTGTGTATCAGCTGACGCCACAGGAACTCCCCCCCCCCCTCCCCCCAGTACCGGAGGAAGGTACAGAATGGTCGAGGGCAGCTCCTGCATGTGGGTCGGGGACACCCCAGGCGTGGGTCAGAACGGAAGCGCTCGTGGGCGCAGTCGACGTTCCGCGTGGGCGATCCCGAGGTACCGAGGGGTGCGAGGAGACTGATGCAAAAGCTGCCAGACGGAAGAGACACAGTCGCATCTCCTTGACCAGCTAAGGGATCTCGTTCTGTGAAATATGGGCCCCAGCAACGGCTGGGAGATGTCGGCAACAATGAAGAAAAAAACTAAATAAAATAAATAAACTGATTGCTGAACCCGCTGTGGTGATACTGTGCAAACAAAGTGAAAAGAAACACCACGAACTACAGTGAGCAATCACGTGCAAGGTGGTAAGTTAAAATTGTCCAGTGTCCATGGTGCAGGATGGGAAGCCGTGCTGTAAAACCAGAGGTTGCAGTGACAGCCTCCGACCTGAATGAGGCGCTGTTGCCGGTGGTGGCATCCGGCTGGAAGGTGGCGCTGCGGACGGTGGTAAGGGAAGGTCGAGCTCCTCTTCTGGCCGGCCACGGTGGGCATTTTAGTATCAGGCGGGCGCTTGTTTCAGGAGGCCGCGGCAGCCATTTTGCCAGCTGGCTGAAGTGGCCTTGTCCAGCGATTCAAGACCGGTTAGGAGCAGAAGGGCATCTTCGGCAGTCGCCCCAGGTAAGCCCACCCTATCGGGTGTCTATGCCTTAGTCAGCGGCCAGCGGGGCAATGGGCGAGCCTGCTCACTCCCCATTCCCAGGGCCTATGGGCTTGCGTCAGTGATGCTGGGGTGGGAGGGCTGCTGGGGCAGCAGCGGCAGCCACAACCTTTCCGCTCCAGTGGTCCGCTCCGGACAGGTCATGCAGGAGAGCTTGGCAGCCGTCACACAAAGCCTGGAGCGGTGTGGGGGTTGAATGCGGGGCCGGGTCCGGTGCAGGGCCTGGAGCCGTGGCCGCGGTGAAGCCTGCTGTGGTGTGGGGCTGAAGCCATGTCCATGGTGGGGCCCGATGAGGTGCAGGGCCGGGAGCCGTGAGGCCTGGTGCAGCGCAGGGCCTGGTCCGTTTCCGTGAGCGGGAGAGCGGCAGTGTCATTCTGCAGGGCTGGTAAGTCGGCTGCGGACATCAGGTCTCCCAAGGCTGTGTGCGTCGGGAGAAATCCAAATCACACAAGGACTGTCACTGGAATGCACCCCTTGACCCAGGTGGCCTGCGGCATACCTTAAGGAAGGGCCGGGTAGGCGGCAGCGTAGACCTGCAGGGCTGGACAGTCGGCTGCAGACATCAGGTCTCCCGAGGCTGCGTGCGTCAGGTAAATTCCAAATTTCAATTTGGAATGTCGGGGTCACCAATGTAGCAGCACCAAATGTGGTGAATAAGGCCAGACATCAGGCAGGATCAAACAGTAGCTTTATTCAAGTGTTGCATGTTAAGTTGGTCCGCTAACGTAATTATCATTGCTGCTGTAGCTGAGCGAGGTTGTTCTCTCGGGTTCAACTACCTGTTGGCACCCAAGGTCTCGAGGTGAGATAAGCTTAAGTAGCAGGACACTTCCCCTAGGCCATGGTGTCACATGCCAGCCCTCGTAGCTACTGATGAGGGTTCGACCATAAGTGGTCTATGTATCAGCTGATGCCACAAGGGGATGTTTATCATCGGCAGGAACTGGGAGACTAGTCAGGATCGAGGGAAAGATGGACAGAGGAAAGTACAGAGAGAGATCCTCGATGAAAATCTGCTCATGAGCGTTCTGGACCTCAGACTGGGGTGGAGGTTCACCTTCCAACAGGACAACGACCTGAAGCACTCAGCCAGGAGTGGCTTTGTGACAAGACCGTGAATGTCTTTTAGTGGCCCAGCCAGAGCCGGGACTTGAACCCAATCGAACATCTCTGGAGGGACCTGAAAATAGCTGTACATCGACGCTCCCCATCCAATCTGACAGAGCTTGAGAGGATCTACAGAGAAGAATGGGAGAAATTACACAAATACAGATGTGCCAAGCTTGTAGCGCCATACCCAAGAAGACTTGAGGCTGTAATCACTGCCAAAGGTTTCTCAACAAAGTACTGAGTAGAGAGTCTGAATACTTATGTAAATGTGATATTTCAGTTATTTCTTTTTAATTAATTTGCAAAAATTTCTAAACGCCTGTTTTTACTTTTTTATTATGGGGTAGTGTGTGCAGATTGATGATAAAAAAAAAAAGAATTGAATCCATTTTAAAATAAGGCTGGAACATAACAAATTGTGGAAAAAGTGAAGGGGTCTGAATATTTTCTGAATGCACTGTATGTTCATGACAGTTACCCAAATCCTCTTTTTCCAAAGTTACCTGGACAGAGTTAAGCAACTCAACAGATACAGTCATAGACAACAGTCCAGACACATCTATCCATGAATGGTAAACACAAAATGTTGGAGTAATTCAACGGGTCAGGCAGCATCTCTGGAGAAATTCAACGGGTCAGGCAGCATCTCTGGAGAAATGGAATAGGTGGCGTTTTGGGTCGAAACCCTTCTTCAGACTGAGTCTGGGAGGAGGCAAACTAGAGGTATGAAAAGATTCAGAACAAATCAGAGCCAGCACCAATGACCAAGGAAAGTGGAGCCCACAATGATCCAGTGTAGGCTATGGAAGAGGTAATAACGAAGGGATATATGGACGTGAACAGTGGAACTGGCAGGACAACAAGGGTGGGAGTGGGGCGGAGAAAGAGGGAATTCAGTTTTTTTTTAAATTAGAGAAATCAAAATTTATACTGCTGGGTTGTAAGCAGCCCAAGCAAAATATGAGGTGCTGTTCCTCCATTTTTTGTGTGACCTCACTCTGGCAGTGGTGGAGGCCCAGGACTGAAAGTCCAGTATGGGAATGGGAAGGGGATTTAAAATATTAATGAATGATAGTGGACAATTAAACTGCGAATGAGATGACAAAGCTCCATGATCGTTTCCATATTGAATAATGATATATGCACAGGATAAAGTTGCCGATTGGAAGACATGTTTGGCAGTGGCACAGCTGGTAGGTCATAAGGTCATTTGATGGAAGCAAAATTGGGACATTCAGACCATCAAATTTACTCCACCCATCAATTATGCCTGATCTATCTCTCTGTCCTAACCTATTCTCCTACCTTCTCCTCATTAATAAGGTCATAAGTGATAGGAATAGAATTAGGCCAATAGGCGTTAGAAGAATGTGTTAGTCAGGAAAAGAGACCCGACTTGATATGTCACCTATCCATGTTCTTCAGAAATGTTGTGTGACCTGCTGAGTTACTCCAGTGCTTTATGTCCCACATTATGTTAGTGGTGGATTTGGTGTGCCAAAGGGGCTGTTTCCGATGCATATCTAATACAGGACAAAAATTCACTTTAAAACTTTGGAAGTTAACAAGAACATCTTTAGTATAATTCTAAAATGAGCTGTATTTTCTTTATTCCAATTGATAGGCCAATACTTTGTTAATTTAGAATTAGTAATGAATTAGATTTAATGTAGGTATGTTGCAAAGCCTACCTGAAGCATCGCTGAAAATCTGTCGCTGCGGGTGTGCGCGATTTTGGTGCCATTTAGAGGGGGGCGGGTTTAAAACGCGATTTTCACTAGACTGTTCCAATCGAAGATGTTCAGCCTAGTAAATCATTAACGAAAAATCGCTGAAAGACCCCGTCGCAAAAGGTATTATTAGTTTTTATGGCCTTGTATAATAGTTATAATAGTTTAAAAATCACTCTCTAAACCCGCGACCTCACGCAACCACAGGTCCGCATGGAGCTGTATACAGAAGGTATGTAGCTTATTTTTACATTAAAAAGGGCTTCTTAAGATCCCTTTATACAAAGTTTACTATTGCGAGTAGCTAATTTTGGGCTCTTTATATCCCGCAGTATTTTTCTGGGCATTTGAGGGCACAAATCTAGCGCAATGTGAACGTTCTAAACCAGCGCGTTCACAGGAACCCACTAGAAAGCTGATTTAAAATGGACTTTAATTTACAGCAATTGAACACTAAATTCCTTCCATTTGGCCTATAAATTAATGTAATGAGATTTCAGAATCATGTTTTATTGTGAATTATTTATGAATATTATTTGGACACTTGGGCTATTTAAAAATGTTAATCATTTATTAAGAAATTAATAGATGTTTAGATCTAGTAATTGCAGTTTGAAATTAGCTACAATTAGGTAACTAACTAATTATATGTTTTAATTTCAGGTCATCCAAGTAAGATTATTTTATATTTGTTTCAGAATGGTTCAATCTACGATAACTGAAAATTTCATTCAGTTCTCTTAATTTTTAAGAAGGTTATGGCCTTTTGACAGCACACGATCACAGCTTTTTTGTCTTGTCCATAGAAAATCAATAGGGAACAAGATGCTAATTTCCGAGTATGAAAATGGCCATAACCTTTTAAATACTTGAGATATGAAGTGAATTAGGTGTCAAATTAAACGTCTTTTTATGCTTTATCTGATGGGATAAATTACAGACTTGATTTTTTAAATCTCAAAATTTTGTAACATTGCTATTTAATGAACCATTGAAAAGGCTTTTCTGTTCATTAAACACATTATTTTCATGATTCACTCTTTCTTCACTTCCCACTTAAATGATCCCTTAAATGAGAGCACTGCATGAATGTTTCTCGTGGAAGATAAACAAGTAAACGTGACAGTATCTTTCCATCCACTAGGTCCTTGACATGCGCAAACATAAAGTGACTTCAGTCCCTTGGTATGATCTCTTCCTAGATTTGGGAGGTGAAGCTGCGACATCAATTCCTCTGCAGCAAGTTATAGTTTATCAGCAGGTTCTCTCTGCTCCTAAGGCGAAGTAATAGTAAGATTAAACGAGAACTTACTAGTTCGAAGTTTGATCGTTATTTTATGAGGAGTACGTTGAGGGAATACATGAAGAACCCTGCCAGGACGCATGCGTGTCATTCTTCAAAGCAGCGGTGTGAAATCACAGATAACTGTAATGACTTAAACATAGTAAGATTAGAGAAGAAATACCGGTTGAGTATATGATCATGGGTGGGAGCGGACTCCTCATAAAATAACGATCAAACTTCGAACTGGTAAGTTCTCGTTTAATCTTACTATTTTACTTCGGAGTCACGTGAGGGACTACGTGAAGATTTCAAAGCTCTGTGATTTCATGCCGTGGAAACGAGTCCATGCATCACATCTGCCTTAATGACTGTAGGAGGAATTGTGTCAACATATTTTAGACATGAATCCGATATTGAAATCCATGAATTGATTAACACAAATTATAGCCCCTATTTATGGGGTAATTAAATTACAGAACTTAAATTGTTTCTGCAAATGTTCCAGGTTTAATGACTGGTTTATGATAAAATAGTTGGAATGTTTTTCCCCTGACCATCCTGCTGCCTTGAGGATTTGGTCCATTGGTACATCCAACTGCATAGCTGCCGATGTAGCTGCAGCCCTGGTGGAATGAGATTTAAAAATATTAGTATCCATCCCAGCCTGTATTAGAACCTGTTTCAGCCATCTTGAGATGGTCTGGACCATCACTCTTTTGTGTGGTTGCTTATGGCTGACTAAAAGTGCCTTCCCATTGCCTCTGATGATTTTTGTGTTCTCCATGTATAACGACAAATGTCTTACTATACAGAGACGATCATCTGTTGGGTAAGACCTAAATTCTATATTGAGGCCTGCTGATTCCCATCTGTTCTGCTTTATTAATTCATAAATATGAAATGTAACATTTTCAGATGAAGAAGTCATGTGTCCAGACTTAATTTATGTAATGACTGTACCCTTTGTGCCATGACCAATTCCATTAGCATGACTGTTTTTAATGTCAGTCTATGTAGGGACAGAGCTGTTGCTGGAGACCAATTCCTGAACATCTTCAGGACAATACTCACATCCCATATTTGGGAGTACCTGGTTCTTGGGGGATTGGTATTAAAAATTCCCCTCATAAGTTTTGTTACCAGTGGGTGAGTCCCAGCAGAGTGATGCTCTGTTGCTTGCCATAGATAAGTTGATAGGGCACTTCTGGCGCAGTTGGTGGCACTATAACCCCCCCCCCCCCCCCACCCAATGCAGTGAAAATGCATCTGTCGCCACTACCCCAGGGTCTGGTTCCCACGAAACATAGTTTGATAACTGGTGATTAAGCCTGGATGTGAATAGATTGATATCTGGTGTTCCATATCGTGCTGTAATATCAACAAATACTTTTTATTCAACATCCATTCGGTGTTTTCATTAAATTTGCATGACCTGGTGTCTGCCACTAAATTTAGTTTACCTGGTAGGTAAGTAGCTGATATCCAAATATCTCTCTGATACACCACTGCCAAATTGTATTAGCCAGAATGTCACATGATGTCGATTTGTTTCCACCCATGTGGTTGATATATGCTACCACGGTGGTATTGTCAATCTGTAGTCTAACATGCTGGTGATATGACCCAGTACAATATGACTTTAGGCCATAGAATGCACCCAACATTTCCAGGTATTTATGCCCAGTGTTAGTAATAATGATGCCTCCTGAGCAGTCCATCTACCTCCACAGCTGGAGAGGGAATTGGTGGCACCCCAACCAAGTGCACTGGCATCAGTTTGTAGCACCATAGAATGGTTGCTGATAATGATTGGATTGAAACAAAGCCAAATGTTATCTATCCACCATTAGTTCCATTATAGCTTTGATTTGTAGCTTCATTGGTCTGTCAAAATGACCAGCATTGATTTTGAGTGCTTGTATTTTTGCTCTCTGTAAATTTTGGTAATGTAAAGGTCCAAATTGTGTGGCTGGAAAAGCAGCCACCATTTTGCCAATTACTTTTGCTACCAATCTGATGCACAGTTACTGATGTCAATGAGACTATTGCAAGCCTCTATTAAGTCTATAGCCTTTCCCTTTGGCAAAGTCACCAACATGTGAACTGAGTCAATGGTGAACCCCAAATAGTCCATAGTAGTGGAAGGCATTAATTTAGATTTAATTGGATGGATAATAAACCCCAGTTTTTCAAATAACTGTTACAGTTTGTTTGGCCAATTCCAAAGTTTTGCCCACAATAAGTATGTCATCTAGATATGCCATGACCATGTGTTTTTGTTTCCGTAGAAACGCTAGGGCTGGTTTCAAAATTTTAGTGAACACCCTGGGGACTGATGTTAACTCATTTGGCAGCACTCTATACTTCCAGTCAGTCCCATCCAGTTGAATTTTAAGTAACATCTGTGGTCACCTCGTATAGGCACTGAATAGTAAGCATTTTTTTAATCGATGCTAGCCATTAAGTAACCTTTGGAAATCAATTGTTTAGCAGTAACAAAGCTTTCCATTTTAAAATGAATATATAGTACAAATAAAAACATAGAAACATAGAAATTAGGTGCAGGAGTAGGCCATTCGGCCCTTCGAGCCTGCACCACCATTCAATATGATCATGGCTGATCATCCATCTCAGTATCCCGTACCTGCCATCTCTCCATACCCCCTGATCCCCTTAGCCACAAGGGCCACATCTAACTCCCTCTTAAATATAGCCAATGAACTGGCCTCAACTACCCTCTGTGGCAGAGAGTTCAAGAGATTCACCACTCTCTGTGTGAAAAAAGTTCTTCTCATCTCGTTTTTAAAGGATTTCCCCCTTATCCTTAAGCTGTGACCCCTTGTCCTGGACTTCCCTAACGTCGGGAACAATCTTCCTGCATAGAGCCCACAGTGACTCGACTCCATCTCCCGGAGCCTGTCACGTTGGAGCAAATGCTCCACACACCGCTCCATCTGGCTCCAGCGCTCACGTTCGCTGGCCTCCCATGGCTGCTCAAAGTCAGACTCCTCTGAGTTCACGAATTTGATGGTTTTTTGTTTTGCCTTACAGCCCGGCCGCGGAGTGGATCTGGCCAGTGCGGAGGCGAAATTGGGCACAACTGATCGCATTATAGGTGATTCAAGTGCCGCTGGCAGCGGCTGGCCCACCAACTTTGTCGCAGCCCTCGTTGGTTTCTCCACCTGTAATCAGCATGGGAAAACACAAAAAGACCTCAGAGTACTCTTACCTGCAGGTCCTGGTTTAAATTGTCGTTACGGGGGAACGTCGTTCCACCCCGCCTCCTGCCGTTTTCGACTTGTCAAAGTCGACGTCCCCATTCTGAATAGTTTGCTGCCCGGCCGTGGTGTTCTGGCCGGTGCGGGACCAAAAGTCGGCACAGCTGATCCCACTTATGTGCCTTCAGCTGCTGCTGGCTCCCGCAACTTCGCGGTCCTCCCCAGCCAGCTTTGCTCGCAGCACTTGTGGACACTATTTTGTCCAGCTTCCCCCCCCCTGTGTAAAAACAGCATGGGGCCAAAAACTACTGCAGAGTAAATCACTTACCTGCAGGTCGCGGTTTCAAACTTACCGCTGCGGGGGAACGCTCCATCCCGCCTGTCGTTTCGCAAGCGTGAAAGCAATATGACACACATGTGTCCGGGCGGGGTTCTTCAGGTAGTTACTCGTGTGACTCCAAAGTAAAATTGATAAATGGCAATTATGATTTTTTTTGTCCCACATAAGTAAAATTGCTTTATTGAGCTCAATGGTTTAATTTATACTATTGAACTATTATTGTTTGTTCTTATGTGTATGTATGAGTGTGTGTATATATTGTTTTCTTATGTGTACGTAAATATGTACATGTACATATATATATATATATATATATATACATACATGTAGGAAGGAACTGCAACAGGAGCTATATATATGTATAGGAAGGAACTGCAGATGCTGGTTTAAACTGGATAGACATAAAATGCTGGAGTAACTCAGTCGGTCAGACAGCATCACTGGAGAGAAGATATTTATGCGTGTTATATATATATATATATTACTAAAAGTCTCATCTTGACCACTTCCTGTTGTTCTGTATATTGATTTTAGAAAAAACTCTGCCACTTATAGGAAGTACAGAGGAGATAGTACAGAGGAGATTTACTAGAATGTTGCCTGGGTTCCAGCAACTAAGTTACAGAGAAAGGTTGAACAAGTTAGGGCTTTATTCTTTGGAGCGCAGAAGGTTAAGGGGGGACGATAGAGGTTTTTAAAATGATGAGAGGGATAGACAGAGTTGACGTGGAAAAGCTTTTCCCACTGAGAGTAGGGAAGATTCAAACAAGGGGACATGACTTGAGAATTAAGGGACTGAAGTTTAGGGGTAACATGAGGGGGAACTTCTTTACTCAGAGAGTGGTGGCTGTGTGGAATGAGCTTCCAGTGACGGTGGTGGAGGCAGGTTCGTTTTTATCATTTAAAAATAAATTGGATAGTTATATGGATGGGAAGGGAATGGAGGGTTATGGTCTGAGCGCAGGTATATGGGACTAGGCAAGATTATGTGTTCGGCACGGACTAGAAGGGTCGAGATGGCCTGTTTCCGTGCTGTAATTGTTATATGGTTATATGGTTATACTTACGGCTGTGATTTATATATATATATATATATATATAAATCACAGCCGTAAGTGGCAGCGTTATTCACCTGGTGGTCACACCCAAGAATGTCAATTGTAGTGAAATTTTAGGGATTGTAACATCCATCCTACTAATCAATCTGAACATCTGAATCAAACCAGTGACAGCTGACAACCAGAGAAAGACCTGGAGAGACTGCTGACCGGAGGGAATAGACCCCACCGGGGCTGGTATGGGCTAGCTCCTTGTGCCAGCAGGATCCATCGCTAATCAGCGTTTTGGATTCACCCATATATTGCTACAAAAAAGACATGACGAAGAATACCCCTTGAGTCTGCTAGAGTGGGGGCGCAAGATGACTCATCGACAGACCACACGGCAACAGGCCTAGGAATGGAATCGACTATGAGTATTACAAGTAGCACAGCAATTGACAGAGCAGCAGCACCAGCAGGACATAATCTACAAAGTTGTATTCAGTGGTTGGGAAAATATAACATCAGAGAAGAGTCTCAAGATCCACCAGGGCAGGAAAAAGTGCCTGAGGGAGCTTGGTGTGGGGCCTCGCATTAACCATTACTTTCCAACAGGTGGGCCAAATCAGTCGAGTGAAGCCCAGTAGCAGAATAAGCACCACAGTCCACAGGGTATCAGCACCACAGGCGAAGATCAACCAGGTACAGTATCACCAACCGACAATAAAACAAACTTGACTCGACTCTAGACAGTAGGGGGAGAGAGGTTTCCTGCAAGCTGACATTACTAGAAGGGTGCTCTTCCAAAGAAAATTATGCTGAAAGTAAGCCACCCAAATGTATCTTTTTGTCAGATTTTCTTGGGAAGGCTATTTACTACTTAAATAGAATGGAATGGTAGTGAAATGTACTTAAACCAAAATTCCAAGAAATGCAACTATAACTAATTTTAAAAAGTAGCTTGTGCAGAAATGAAAAAATTGAAACTTTCTAAGCCAGGCCTATTTCTGATTCTCACTTCTGTGTAATGTTGCCCAGAGGCCATAGACCTATCAAGATTTGGATAACCATTTCCTCAACAGCTTTATCTCTGTCTTGAATTTCATGGACCTGAACATGAAAAGCTTCTTTGAGGCTTTGGCTGCATTTTAGATGCAGGGCTCCCACTTAATGATGAATGAATGCTCAGCCACTGATGTGTACTGTCAGACTAAGGTCATTTGTCATGGTTGTTGGCAGATTTCCATTTGCACACAAGAATAAAGCTGAGTCATGTCTTTTGTTCTGACAATATGTCAGCATTATTTGTCACAGTCCTGTTTGTCGGCTCAATTGGTGTGCCTCTTCTCCTGCGGGGCACCATAAGGTGTCAGCATTTGTTGCTGGTGGCTGAATTGCAACATCTCTTAATGCCGGAAAGCGCCAATGAAAAGAAATGCCTTTTTTTCCCTTTCTCTTGCTCTCTGAAATACCCAGCCAAAAGGTAGTGACAAATTATGTCTGCCATTTCGGGTGTCCATAAAAGGTCCAAAGACATAATGTCGAAGAAGATCAGGTGCGATAGTTCCAGTGGCCGGGTGATTCTTCAATAAACATAGACATGGAACATAGAAAATAGGTGCAGGAGTAGCCTGCACCGCCATTCAATATGATCATGGCTGATCATCCAACTCAGTATCCTGCACCTGCCTTCTCTCCATACCCCCTGATCCCTTTAGCCACAAGGGCCACATCTAACTCCCTCTTAAATATAGCCAATGAACTGGCCTCAACTGTGGTAGAGAATTCCAGAGATTCACCACTCTCTGTGTGAAAAATGTTTTTCTCATCTCAGTCCTAAAAGATTTCCCCCTTATCCTTAACTGTGACCTACTTGTTCTGGACTTCCCCAACATCGGGAACAATCTTCCTGCATCTAGCCTGTCCAACCCCTTAAGAATTTCTATAAGATCCCCCCTCAATCTTCTAAATTCTTCTAGTAAAATAAGTGTCTACTTTTAAGTTTCTGGAAACCCGATTATAAAACTTAAAATTTTGCAACGTTGAATGTTGTTTCACATGGATGAACATCTCTACTATGGGAAAAATATGTTTGGCGCAATCTTTTAGAGAATTTAATTTATTTTTCCTCTTCTTTTTCCAGTGCATTCAGTCATATCATATCCATCGCATTTTTATGATGAACAACACTGTAAAATATAACATTTAAGAATATAAAATCAAATTTTTGTCCCAGTCTTTCATATTATAGAGTATCTTCCTCAAAACCATCACAAAAAACTTTTTCAGTCTAATGCATTGGTTTTAAACCTTCGTAACAGTTTACTGCCAAAAAAAGTGGTGATTTTCAGCAAGAATGGTAACCGTCACATAACTTTTCACCAACTTCCTCTAAAACAATATTAACTTCAGATGAATAGGCAGAAGCATACTGTTCATTTATCAATTACATTTTATAATTATGGTCATTGTTCTATTATTTTACACATTTTGAGCATAAAATACTCGTGTGACAGATGTGACTCAGCGTGATGTAGAAGATCAAGTTCGGGAGTGTCCCTTGACGGAACTGACTAAAACTATCTTAAGGCCCCAACAGTTTGTTAAAGATTGAGAACAGGAAGCAACATATGAACAGGGATTAGTGTTTCCTTAACACTGGTGTTTCATTCATTTGTATCAATTTTTTTCATGTGAAAATACAAGGCAGCTTGTTTACTCGGGTGAATTTTCAATACATTGTATAACAATTTCGAATAGTTCTCAAAGTAAATACAATGCGTGTATAACAATTCTTAAATAATAGTTTTTAACAGTTTAACAGTGTACAGCTTAGTATGAATGTGGCAATGTTTAATCAATATTGTCAAGATGTACAAGAATTCCTTTCCAGAAATCTATAGCAACCTGGTGATGCCTGTTGGTCACTTTCTCAGATGGTGGTATCCAAGTTATGACATTATCATAATTATACCATATCTTGTCTTCCCTCATTTGCCAAAATAATCTATTTTCCTCACTCTTGCCATAGAATTCACCTTTATTAAGTCCTAATCTAATCATTAATAATGCCCCGATACGGTTGGCTCTCATAGAATATTACATAGAATTCACCATTCTTGGCATTCGCAAATGTCGCAGGCTTCAGAACGCTCTTGTGTGATTTAACTGTCCTTTCTTCAGTTGTGCTTTCTTCAGTTGTCCTTTGTTCGATTGTCTTTTCCTCCGTTGTCTTTTCCTTGGCAGTCCTTTCCTCAGTTGTCCTTTTTTTCCTTTTGTCTTAACCTGGCCTGTGGTGTTTTTGAAGCAGGGTATGCCATTGCAAAAGCAACTTAGCTCTCGATGGTCACCGATCTCAGGATTATTGGTGAACAGTACCTGTGGATCATACAAAAAATATTACCAAAATCATACAAAATAGGAAGATTAAACGAGAACTTACCAATTTGAAGTTTGATCTTTATTTTATGAGGAGGAACGTTGAGGGAATACGTGAAGAACGTAACGAAAAGGAATTTATTAAATCCAAACTATAGCCCTTGTTGTGGGTAACTCATACTACAGAACTTAAAAGTGTTTCTGAAAATGTTCCTGGTTCTATGACCAGTTTATGATAATAACGTTGGAATGTTCGTTCTGTTGACCATCCTGCAGTCCTGAGGATCTGGTCCATAGGCACATCCAGTTGTTGTGCTGCCGATGTAGCTGCAGCCCTGGTGGAGTGAGATTTTAAAATGTTAGTGTCTACTCCCGCCTTCATTAAGACTTGTTTTAGCCATCGCGAGATGGTCTGGGTTGTTACTCTTTTGTGTGGCTGTTTGTGGCTAATTAACAGAGCCACTTCTTTCCCTCGGATGATTCTGGTATGTTCAATGTATAGCAGTAGATGAGTTACTATACAGAGGTGTTCATTGGTCGGGTAAGCCCTAAATTCTATTGTTTGTCCATAAGTTCCCCGTCTGTTTTGTTTTATAAAGTCATGTATAATAAACGTCAGCTTCCCAGATGAGATGGTCAAGTGGTCCAGTCTTAGTTTTTGTAACGACTGGACCCTTTGTGGCGTGATGAAAGCCATCAGCATAACCATCTTCATTGTAAGTTTCTCCAGGGACAGCGCTGTAAGTGGGGACCAGTTTCTTAACATGGTCAAGACAATACTCACATCCCAAATTCGAGTATACCTTGTTCTAGGTGGATTGTTATTAAAAATGCCCTTCATCAGTTTGATTACCAGGGGGTGAGTCCCTACTGAATGCCGCTCTGTTCTTTGCCAAAGGTAGTTAGACAGAGCACTCCTGGCACTGTTGATGGTACTGTAGATTAGCCCCTCTTCATAGTGAAGGCTGGCCAGAAATTCCAAAACAGACGGGATATGATTGGATCTATGATCGAGGTTGTTATTGTGGTAGTACTTTCCCCATTTCTTCATATGCCCCAACTACTGTATTTTGGTGGACAGTCTTTGGGCTGATACAATCATGTCCATAGTTCTGTTCGTCAGTCCCATGTCTAGTAGCGGTTCTTTCAGACTCTACAAATTAATAAGTTGGTAAACTTATGACATGGGTGACTTTCCTGAGTTACTGGAGGGACCAGCAAATTAGGTCTATGCTGTATAGTGATACATGGTTCTAACACCATGTCCTGTATCACCGGGAACCATGGTTGGGTGGGCCAATCGGGTACTATAAGAAACCCAGATGCCGAATCCTGTTGAATCTTCTTTAGTACCCGAGTGATGAGGCAGAAGGGAGGGAATGCATAAATGTACAGTTTCCCCCAATACATTGAAAATGCATTTGTAGCTACTGCCCCAGGGTCTGGTTCCCATGATACATATCTTGGTAATTGGTGATTGAGCCTGGATGCAAAAAGATCGATATCTGGTGTTCCATACCATGCTGTAATTTCAGCAAACACATTTTTATCCAACATCCATTCCGTGTTTTCTTTGAATTTGCGTGACCTGGTGTCTGCCACTGAATTTAGTTTACCTGGTAAATATGTAGCTGATATCCAAATATTCCTTTGGATGCACCATTGCCAAATTGAGTTGGCCAATTTGTCACAGGATGTCGATATATTTCCACCCATATGGTTGATATATGCCACCACAGTGGTGTTATCAATTTGTAACCTAACATGCTGGTGACTTATCCCCGAGCAATATGACCTAAGGCCATGGAATGCACTTAACATCTCTAGGTAATTTATACCTAGTATGTTCAATAATGGTGTCTCCTGTGCATTCCATCTCCCCCCACAGCTCGAGATGGAATTGGTGGCTCCCCAATCAAGTGCGCTGGCATCGGTTTGTAACACCATAGACGGGTTGCTGATAATTAGTGGGTTGGAACAATATTTAATATTGTGTTCCCACCATTTTAGTTCTATAATGGCTTCTGTAGGTAGCTCCATTGGCCTATCAAAATGGCCCCTGTTAATTTTGAGTGCTCTAATTTTTGCTCTCTGTAAATTCTGATAATGTAAAGGTCCGAATTGAGTGGCAGGAAACGCGGCCACTATCTTCCCAATTATCCTGGCTACCCGTCTAATGGAGGGTTTGGTGGTGTTAATAATATCGCTGCAAGCCGCTTGTTAGGTTGTAGCTTTCCCTGTCGGCATAGTCATTGACATATTAACTATGTTTATGGTGAACCCCAAGTAAACCATATTTGTTGAAGGCGTTAAGTTAGATTTAGCTGAATGGATGCTGAACCCCAGCTCTTTGAACAGTAGTTTTGTGGCGGTTACTGCTTGACTAGCCAATTTGTAAGTTTTGCCAACAATAAATATGTCATCCAGATATGCCATAACCATATGTTTTTTGTATTCGTAGTAACGCCAAGGCTGGTTTCAGAATTTTCGTGAATAATCTGGGGGCTAAAGTAAGCCCATTCAGTAGTGCCCTGTATTGCCGTTTGCTGTTCCATCCAGTTGAATTTTAAATAACACCTGTGTTCACCTCTGATGGGTACTGTATAGTAAGCATCTTTTAGATCGATACTTGCCATATAGTAGCCTGCTGAAACTAATTCTTTAGAAGTAACAAAGGTATCCATTTTGAACAAATGTATTGAACAAATGTATTTAAAGTTGTTAGATCGATGATGATACGGCACCCTCCGTCTTTTTTGTTTTTTATGAATATATTAGATACGAATTCCCGTGGTTCGTGTTGTTTTTTGTTGTTGAGGTTGAGGCTTGCGCATTTTCCAGTACGGTCGTCCTGGGCCATATCCTAAAAAAGGTCGTCGTTGGAAGCCGCTGGTTTTTGCGCCATATGTTCCTCGTCTGGGAGGTCCATAAGGCTGATGTCTTCTCCAAAAGTAAGTTTTGGAGGCTCCTTTTATTAGCCCCAGCGTTTTTGCCTCTTCTTCAAGGACCTTTACTCGTTTGGGTAAATCCCCTCCAAACAAGAGTGTCAGCGGTTTGGAGGTTCCCTGTTTACAAAGTCCAGCAAATTTGGGGTCCAGCACTGGCTGAATGGCACTTTTACGGATGTTATATAGCTCATACTGTACACTGCAAAATAGAGCCAGTGCATCCTGGTGATCTTTGGTCATTTCTGTCTCTTGCAGCGTACGGGCAAAAGCTGTTATGCCCGCCTTTAATCCATTTCGGGCTTTTTGTATTTTTAAATCCTGGGTTCGAATGCCTGCGCGCACATGCTTCCAGATGCACTGGTTCACACTTGGCACGTGTAGTGAATTGCAATTACCAGGTGGTAAATGACGTGCCAAAGTGTCTGCGAAGGCCTGTGTCTGCAGTTGATGAGCAGACATGTAATCTATGCTGGCCGCCATCCTGGGCTCAAGGTCTGTTTGATCCGGCTGAAAAAACTGGGCAACCATGTCCAGTAAGTTTTCTTTTTCTCGACGTTTACTGGGGGTATGAGGTTCTCTGCCGTGTTCAGCTTTGGTCCTCCAAGCTCTCCTCCGTGGTGTAAGAGGAATAGTGCAGCCCCTCACGGGGCATCACTGTGGGACTTATGGATTGCCCACTGTGGCTAGTCTCCACCTCCCGAAGCCTGCCACTTTGGAGGATATCCTCGAGCAGCCGCTCCAACCGGCTCCCGTGCTCTCGGGCACTGGCCACTCCCGGCTGCTCCTTATACTGCAACCGCTCCAACCAACCCCGGTGCTCACGGGCACTGGCCGCTCTCGGCTGATCGATAACTCGCAACCGCTCCAACCGACCCCGGTACTCAAGGGTACTGGCCGCTCGCGGCTGTTCAAAGTCCGACTCATCGGAGTCTACGATGTGATGCGTCTTTTGTTTCACTTTCCCGCCCGGCCGAGGAGTGGATTTTGCCGGTGCGGGAGTGAAGTCGGACACAGCTGATTTCTCTACGGAAAGTTCCTGTGCCCTCGACTGCTGCTGTTGCTGCTGGTTGTCCGCTACTCCACGGTTCTGCCCTTGCAGCTTCTTTGCAGCTCTCTTCCTCGTTACTCTGTCCATTTTTCCCCTGTAAAACAAGTTGGGAAAAACGCAGTCGCTTACCTTTCGTTTTGACGGCTTTTTCTTCTCCCGCTTATGGGGGACGTCCTCCTCCTGCTGTGACTCGTTGCAATGCATGTAGCGATATGACACGCATGCGTCCTAGTGGGGTTCTTCACGTAGTCACTCACGTGACTCCGAAGTAAAATCATACAAAGTACAAAGATATTGCAAAAAAAAAAAACTCACTTGATTTTCTGAGAAATCTATGCGCACAACAGACTTTTCATCCAGGTTAGCCTTCAACTTCCTAAGTTCTGCATACTGATGGAAAATGTTGAAACGATGCGTTGTATAGCGGTGCTTCAGCTCAGCTTCATATTTCTCGCAGTGAGGAGAGTGGAAGTTGAAAAGTCTCTTTCACAGTTACATTGGTTGACTTTCCATCACCAAACTGCTTTACCTTTGTTTCCCACTGTTGATAATCAACATCCTTGTCATGTGCAGGCAGCTGGAAGTGTACTTGTTTCCCCTGGCATGTTTTGCACTCACCATACATGCAAGTTTTGTTATGGATGTCGCAAACGGCTGACTTCATTGATTCTTCAACAGTCATTGTTAATCTTTCCACAGCTAGTTTCTGATTCATAAGGTTCATGTTGGCACATCTCTTACACATGTAAGCATCTAGGTAGCTAATTGTTGGTTTCACTACCTACCAAGGCTTCATCTTACAGAACGTAGAGCATTGTCACCGTTTGATGTTCACACAGAAACTTTGCATGAAGAACTGTCAAGTGGTCATTTAACAGCCGTTTCTGCTTCTGTATCTTGTTTCGCGTGATCAAGTCTTTCTTGCCTGGCATTAGTTGGCTGTTGTCGTCACGTTCAAAGAAGTCAGTTACCATCTTCTTTGTTTTGTCATTCACCCTGTCCTTTCTCTGGATCCTTTCATGTTTAAAGTTTTTGCCAACATCTTTCTGGTTAAGGCGATGTCCATTAATGCCAAGCACCGATGACATGCGTTTAACCATCCTGTACTTCCTTATGATGTTGCTTCTTCTTCTTCTTCTTCTTCTGTCGTATGTCTTTAGGACTTGCAGCATCGTTGAGACGAGCCAGGCTAACGTGTCATCGTCCAGGTCAATCAGACCTCGTTCATCATTTGGTGGCCGGTGTTTGGGACAACTGGTGACTATATGCTCCACTGTCTGTGTTGGGTCCCCATGCTCACAGGAGGCACTGTTCATGAGGCCCCACCTCTTCATCGCTACTCCATAGCATCCAATGCCTGTCCTCAAGCGGTTGAGGGTTGTCCACTGCTTTTGGGGCAAGTCCTGGCCAGGGACGTCCATGGGGTCATTGATGTAATGGTGTAGCCTAGATAGTTCCGCTGACTTCCACTGGTCTCTCCATCTCATCTTGACCAAGGCGGCCTTAGAAGCGTCAGCCGTTGTTGTGCAGAGCAGCTCTTGGGCTTGCGTGGCAAAGGGGTGCCGTGACTTGAGGCACACTCATCGTGGTGTCTCTGTGATGATCTGATGGAGGAGGTGGGATTCACTGGTCTGTGCCTTTTGAGAGAGGGCCAAAGTGGCTGTTTCTTGTCTGATGTTGGCTGGGGCGTAAGTAGTTGTCTGTAGGCTTTTGCTTGATCTTTCTTGACTTTTATGGCCTCTTTTGGTCCTCTGATCAACTGGTCGTCATGGAGTTGGAGGAGGCAGATTGGCAGCATTTTGAATCACTGGTGTTACTGGAGGACTGTTTGGAAACTGGACATGGTGGTGAGCACGATATGTCTTTGAACTTTTGCACCAACTGCTTATTTTTCTCGGTTCCCCCACATTTCTCTGCAACTGGAGCATAGCTCGCTTTCTTGCGATTCCGCTCTTTTTCCAGGATTACTGCTCTCTCAGCGCTGGGTCATTCTACCGGTGATCACAGTAGCCCTTGGCACATTCTGCTGGTGCACGAGCCATTCTGCAATATATGAAAATTGAAAACTTGCTTGAATTAAATGAACAAGACATTAAAATTCTGAATGCCATTGTGGACATTAGACTTGGTACAAGTCTTTTGGCCTGTTTGTTTCAGCAATGCATGCAGAAAACAATTAGTTAAACAATGATTGGCCGAAAGAAATGATAGAGATAGATAGTGATAGTTGTGGAGGTGGACGTGGAGCTGGAGGTGGAGCTGGAGGTTGAGCTGGAGATGGAGCTGGAGTTGGAGCTGGAGTTGGAGCTATAAAACAATTTACAAAAAAAAGATGAGCTGGGGCTGGGGCTGGGGCTGTAAAACAAATACAAAAAAAAAGTGAGATGGAGCTGGATGGAGCTGGATGGAGATGGAACTGGAGATGGAGATGGAGCTGTAAAACAAATAAATAGAAAAAAGATAATTGGAACCAGCACTTCCTTCTCTAACCATTATCACAGTGAGCACAGTTTTATTATTAATGTTTAATGTTTTATGTATCATTCTTAACTTCCACTATATGTCATGTTGTCAATTGCAGGCGGAGCACCAAGGCAAATTCCTTGTATGTGAATACTTGACCAATAAACTTATTAATTCATAAACTTATTCATTCATTCATATTCATCCATTCATTCACCTCAAGACTATGTGCTCAGTCCCCTGCTCTACTCAATCTAAGCTGGAGATGGAGCTGGAGCCGTAAAACAAATACAAAGCAAGATAAGCTGGAGATGGAGATGGATCTGGAGGGAGCTGGAGCTGGATCTATAAAACAAAGAAGGATATGCCTCGTCCGGGCGATCAGGGGTTAAGTGATGGAGATGGCTGTTACGGATATGATGGCCCAAACCTTTAGCCCAGTGTGGCCTCGCCGGAAGGCGATGCATGGCGATATCATTTGGATGTATGGCACATGGCATGAACCCATCTGCAGTACAAATCAAAAAATATTTTAAAATTTTGATTTTCTAAGAGTTCTACAGCAGTTGGATATGATGCTGATTAAAGGTGCTCGCCCGTTATGCTGCAAAAACCGGAGTTTTGACGCTTCTCGTCCTGCAAATCTGACGAACTCTCACGGTAGGTGACTTTCGAATTCCATGGTCTTTTGAGGGTGGAATCGCTTGTCCATTCCATTTGTACCCATGTGGGATGGCGCAACACAGGTGAGTGACGGCATCTGACTCCAATCATCGGGTCAAGATATATATTTTTTTAAATGGTAAGATTTATAATTTTATCAAAATCAATATATACAACATCAAAGTAGCTGGACACAAAGTAGGCAGTTACTGAAGAATCACCCAGCTCAGTCATTGTTTAGCCCTTAACTGAAAATTCTCATATATTTAGATAGCATCTCCCTGTTGTCTGAACTTAATTAGTTGCTGTATTTCTCTTATTGCAATGGTAACAACACTTCAAAAAAGGTTTCATTGGCTGCAAAGCATTTCCGGATGTTTTAATTTTGTGAAATATACTTTCTTTTTCCTTTTGTCCCAGTGGCAATAAGACAAATTAGAATGTTCTGTGTACAAAGGGGATGTAACAGTTCTTGCTTTTCCCCCTGGTATAGGACATTAACTGCCATGTTATGTACAGTGGGCACATAAAAAGCACTGAAGCACAGAAGTTTTCTATGGATCTGTACCTCTCTGAGAATCTGTAAGATGAAAGGAAGAAAATAAACATCTGTAGCAATCTCGTAATCTACTGCAGAGTAGTTATTTTGCATTAATTGTTGTCACACTCCAATTGCTTTAAATTATAAACAGTGACACCATTAACATCTGGTTACCAATATAATTTTGTTACAGTAGATGGTATTTTTAAACTCTGCATCTGAGCATAAATAGCAAACACCATGGACATTCAGTGCTGACGTCTGCTGTTGAATACATCAAAAGTGAGTGTGTCAGGAGTGGTTAGTTTGAGGAGATTTAAGCCTGGATTGGGAATAATATAATTTCCAATAAATATAGCCAAATTATAAATATATCCCAATTATGCTGTTAATATTGGCCAAATTAGAGTTATTAGAGCATGCCCACCGGTTGCATCGTGGCTTGGTACGGCAACCTGTGTCCAGGAGCGGGAAAGGCTGCAGAAAATTGTAAACACTGCCCAGTCCAACATCACCTCTGACCTCCCTACCATCGAGGGGATCTATAGCAGGCACTGCCCCCCCCCACTTTTTGGCCCACCTTGCTCACCATTGTCCTGACATGTAAATGAAACACGTTTCATTCGGATTGACGTTATCTTTTACAAATTATTGCCATTTTAAACTTTAGAAGAGCTACTTTTCAAACCACTTTTCCACTTGCCCTGCCCATCAGCCGCGTTCGTCGACATCACAATGAGGTCACAATGGGATCCCAAATCTCATTTACATAAAAAATCGTGATTTTCAAAAAGACTCAGTTTTAATCAAAATCTTCTGTTTTCATTAACAGCTAACATTGTGTTTAAGTTATTTTAAAGAAAGATTGCGATTATTATTGTGGGGAAGTGGGATAAGGGGGAGGTGTGGCGGCACCCGATGGTTAGACCACTTGGTACGCGAACTCTCGGCAGTTGGGGGTAGGGTCACGTGGCTGGGCGGGGAGGATTTGTCACAGGATATAGGGGTGTGCCCTAGTGTATATATAACGAACCCCGGGTCAACCTTCTCTCTTTCTAGCCCTCTCTCTTCCTCTTCCTCTTCTTCACTCTTCGCGTGACTGTCCTGCCACCCCAGCAAAAGCCCAGCCCGAGCCCACGAGGCAACAGCCTCGTAGCAGCAACAATTTCTTTAGTGTTAGAGGACTAAACGTGCATGTATATCTAACCTATAATGCCTGAATAAAGAAACGTGTGGCGCCCCTACAGAGGTTTCATTAAAAAAAAACATCGGGATTTTCATTGTGGGGAGGTAGGATAGGAGGGAGGTGAGAATTAGGGGAGCAGGAGGATAGAGGGAGAGGAGGGGGTAGGGAGGGGAGCTGGAGGGGAAAGTGGGGGAGGTGAGGAGGGAGGGGGGATAGAGGGAGAGGAGGGGATGTCTGAGGAGGTAGGGAGTGGGCGATAGAAGGAGAGGAGGGTAGTGGGGGAGGTGAGGAGGTAGAGTGGCAGAGTGGGATGGGGGGAGGTGAGGAGAGGGGGATCAGAGAGATAGATGGGGGGGGTAGGGAGGGGAGAGGGGTTTATGGAGGGAGGGAGGGAGTGACTGAGGGGATGGGAAAGGAGAGGGAGGGAGAAGTGAGGGAGAGAGTGGGGAGGGGAGGAGGAGAGGGGAAAGAAGAAGGAGGATGAAGAGGAGGTGGATGAGGGAGAATGGAGGAGGATAGAGGGAGGAAGAGGGATGGTGAGGCGCAGTTAATGGAGGGTTGCCATGACTCGCATCACAATGGGGATCTCTGGCGTCATGACGGGATCCCCTCAGTCGCGCCTGCGCAGTTGGGGCTATGGGTCAGTGGTGGAATATTGCCTTGGGTTACAGGCCAAACGGATCCGCACCTGGTCTAGTTCCCTTTAAAATTATTTATGGGCTCATCATTCAGTGCCCTCTCAGGCCGAGCGTTCCAGGGACTCTAATAATTCTGTGTGAGGAGTATTGTGCAATTAATTTTAAATGTGTAAACTCTAGTAATCAGTTGCACATATCATGAGAAATTTGATTACCTATGTAAAATTTAGTTAAGAAGTTATAGCAAAGCTCTTACTAAGAGTAAAGTGGAATTTGGAATCATTCTACAGACAGGACAATTAACGTAACTGGGATCATTACTACAGGTGTGTATTATTAACAGGGAAAATGGCTGCAGAATTAATTCAAACTAAATACAAATAGAGTCAATTGTTAAGGAGGAAAGGAAATCTGTCAATAAACTATCAGTCCTTGCATTATGATTGATAGTGTGTTCATCATCTTCAAAGGTGACCATGCTGATGACGTATCTTGAAACAAAAATATCTGCAGAGCCAACTGCGAAAGAAAACAGAAGATAATCTCTTGCACAGAGTAGGGGAATCGAGGACCAGAGGCCATAGGTTCAATGTGAAGGGGAAAAGATTTAATAGAAATCTGAGGGGTAACTTTTTCACACAAAGGGTGGTGGATATATGGAGCAAGATGGCAGAGGAGGTAGTTGAGGCTGGGACTATCCCAACATTTAATTTGGACAGGTACATGTATAGGACAAGTTTGGAGGGATATGGACCAAACACAGGCAGGTGGGACTAGTGTAGTAGGGACACGTTGGCCACTGTGGGCAAGTTGGGCTGAAGGGCCTGTTTCCACACTGTATCATTCTATGATTCTCTATGACTCTATAATATCTCATTGGATAGTTCTTTCAAAGATCCTGCACACACACAATGTCTTATACTAATGATGAACTAAACTCAGTTTTCTGCTATCATCCCATGTCCATCAGGTATTGAGTTGTATCCAACTAAACTTCACTTGGAAGTGTTATTTGTCAGCACAGTTGCAGCCTTCATTTAACTTTTATGCTCAGTGAACACATTTCCCGCGAATCCCATGAGCTGGCCTGGAGGCACCTGTATCAAAGAGAAATAGTGACAATATTCAATTTGACAACACATGGCTAATCCGAGACCCAACAACAAATGATGAAAGCAATTTAATCCTATTATCACCCTGCTGCAGGATACCTTGCAAATGGTTTTAAGAGATTAATTATTTTGTTAAGCTATTTGGGTAACCAGCGTCTCTGAAAAGCTAAAAATAATTCACCAGATACATCTGGATTACTGAAGCAAATGTAATCCTTCAGAAATGATGAATATCATGCTAATTTTCATTAAATTATGCCATTCATATCACAGTAATTGAAGAAATGTACCTCTTGTCAAAAGCAGCATGTAAAAAAACACTTGGATGTACATAGATAGGAAATGGATAGTGGAAATGGACAGGTACATGGATACTGGAATATGGACTAAACGTGGGATAATAGGTAAACCTAGATTGGGCTTCTTGGTCGTCATGGACACGTTGGGCCGAAGGGACTGCTTCTGTGCTATATGACACTAGGACTCTATAACTCTCTGACACCTCTTCATGCCCAGTTCATGGCATTCAGCTGAAAGCATCAGGGCTTATTATATTTTAAGCTATACAAGAATGTATGTAATGGCCAAATGAGTGGCTAAATGTGAGATTATCCACTTTGGTGGCAAGAACAGGAAGGCAGATTATTATCTGAATGGTGTCAGATTAAGAAAATTAACCATTAACAGAGTGAAAACCTGGGTGTGCTTGTACATCAGTCACTGAAAGTAAGCATGCAGGAACAGCAGGCAGTGAAGAAAGTTAATGGGATGTTGGCATTCATTGTGAGAGGATTTGAGTTTAGAAGCAAGGAGGTCCTACTGCAGTTGTACAGGGCCCTGGTGAGATCGCACCTGGAGTATTGTGTGCAATTTTTGTCTCCTAATTTGATTATTGCTATTAAGGGAGTGCAGCGAAGGTAGACCAGGTTAATTCCCGGGATGGCGGGACTGACATATGATGAAAGAATGGGTCGACTGGGCTTGTATTCACTGGAATTTAGGATGAGAGGGGATCTTATAGAAGCATATAAAGTTATTATAGGACTCGAAAGGCTAGATGCAGGAAAAATGTTCCCGATGTTGGGGGAGTCCAGAATCAGGGGTCACACTTTAAGCATAAGGGGTAGGCCATTTAGGACTGAGATGAGGAAAAACGTTTTCACCCAGAGAGTTGTGAATCTGTGGAATTCACCACCACAGAAGGCAGTGGAGGCCAATTCACTGGATGTTATCAAGAGAGAGTTAAATTCATGAATCAAGGGATATGGGGGAAAAAGCCAAAATGTGGTGCTGATTTTCGATGATCAGACATTAATTGGTGGTGCTGGCTCGAAGGGCTGAAAGGCCAACTGCTGCACTTATTTTTCTATGTTTCTAATAGGTGCATTAGCCTCCTACTTTCTTCTTTTCTGATGCTAAATGTGTATTCTCTCAGTGTCAGAATAATTAAACAAGCCCAGAAGACAAGAAAGGCTTCACATTTTATGTCTATGTGAATCTGTTCATTTATTCCTACAGACAATTGACAAGTGAAAATGTCCATGGTATTTTGGCATAGATAATCTGTTCTTCTTGGATTGCTTAAATGTGTTTGGCTATGCCATTATGTTAGTCTTTGTGAGGGCATTCAAATGATAGTTGTGAGAACTTGTTTATGTGGATGGAGAGACTGCTGATGCGTTTGAGAGAGACCGAGGGAAGATTCATGAATCTCTCATTAGCGTGTTGCCACTTGAGAGCTCTAGCAGCTGGCAGCACTGCCTAATCATTGGCATCTTCTGCAATCTCAGGCATATTTCTTTAGGTTTTTTCTTTAGCTAATTCCTCTTCTAACAGCTCTAAATTTATTTTGGTTACAAGATGAGGCTGGGCAGAAAGCAACAAGTTCCTGCCAGGACTTTGTTTAGTTTAGTTTTAATTTAGTTTAGAGATACAACCCAAAACAGGCCCTTAGGCCCACTAAGTCCACGCCAACCAGCGATCCCAATAAACAAGCACTGGCCTACACACTAGGGACAATTTACAATCATTTTATCAAAGCCAATTAATCTACAAAACTGTAGATCTTTGGCATGTGGGAGGAAATTGGAGCACCCGGGGAACACTCAGGCAATCATGGGAAGAATGTTCAAACTCGTACAGACAGCACACGTAGTCAGGACTGAACCTGGGTCTCTGGCACTGTAAGGCAACAAATCTACCACTGCACCACCATCAACCCACCTTGTTGTCTCTGAATTTGAAGAAATAGGTTGTTGAGGATTGACAGATTCTGAACATAACTACTGTTAACTAAAGGCAAACTGCTGGAGGAAGATTTTGGGGAGGAAGAGGGATGATTGGCATTTCAGTTTAATACACTACATCAGTCTGGGCTAATTTTTAATTGAAATCCCTGTGATCAGTGATGTGCCTCAGGGTTTGGTGCTGGGCCCATTGCAGTTTGATTTGGATGAGAACGCACAAGGCATGATTAGTAAGTTTGCAGATGACACAAGTTGGTGTTATTGTAGATAGTGAAGATGGTTACCATAAATTGCCGCAGGATCTTCATCAGTTGGTCAGGTGGACTGAGGAATGGTTGATGGAATTTAACACAGAGAAAAGTGAGATGTTACATTTTGGAAAGTCTAACATAGGCAAAACCTATATATTGAATTGTATGGCTCTGGGGAGTTTTGTAGAGCAGAGGGATCTAGAAGTGCAGGCATATAGTTCCTTGAAAGTGGTGTCACTGGTAGATTGGATGATCAAAAATGCTTTTGGCACATTGGTCTTCATCAGTCAGAGTCGTAGGCCCCCCTCGGTCATGACTGACCTTGGGTGATGCATCCTAGTTGTTGGCTGCTTGCTCCAAACCTCGGCTCGATCACCGTCGCTTGTGGCTGAAGAGACCAATGCGGGAGCGACAGTCTCTGTCACAAAGATCACATTTGTGTGTGGTCTCTGGTCTGTTGAAGTTTCTGCGCTCCTTTCTGAATGCCTGCTTGTCTGCCGCTGTGTTCATCAGTTTCTCTTCCCCCATTTTGAG
Source organism: Leucoraja erinaceus (assembly GCF_028641065.1). Taxonomy (NCBI): domain Eukaryota; kingdom Metazoa; phylum Chordata; class Chondrichthyes; order Rajiformes; family Rajidae; genus Leucoraja; species Leucoraja erinaceus. Next base: position 20,376,716 of record NC_073380.1, read on the forward strand.
ATGTTGGTTCAGGGTTCAGTCAGAGTATTCAGTACAGAAGTAGGGTGGTCATGTTGCAGTTATATAAGACTTTGGTGAGACCACATTTGGAGTATTGTGTTCCGTTTTGGGTACGCTATAAGAAAGATGTGGTCAAGCTGGAAATGGTGCAGAGAATATTTACGAGCATGTTGCCAGGACCCGCGGGCTTGAGCTATAGTGAGCGTGAGCAGTCTAGGACTTTATTTCTTGGAGTGCAGGAGGATGAGGTGTGATCTTATAGAGGTGAACAAAATTATGAGAGAAATAGATCGGGTAAGTTCACAGTCTTTTGGCCAGAGTAGAAGAATCAAGAACCACAGGACATAGGTTTCCATTTTGGTGGCAAAAACAGGAAAGTAGACTATTATTTGACTGGTGGCCGATTAGGAAAAGGGGAGATGCAACGAGACCGGGGTGTCATGGTACACCAGTCATTGAAAGTAGGCATGCAGGTGCAGTAGGCAGTGAAGAAAGCGAATGGTATGTTAGCATTCATAGCAAAAGGATTTGAGTATAGGAGCAGGGAGGTTCTACTGCAGTTGTACAGGGTTTTGGTGAGACCACACCTGGAGTATTGCGTACAGTTTTGGTCTCCTAATCTGAGGAAAGACATTCTTGCCGTAGAGGGAGTACAGAGAAGGTTCACCAGACTGATTCTTGGGATGTCAAAACTTTCATATGAAGAAAGACTGGATAGACTCAGCTTGTACTCGCTAGAATTTAGAAGATTGAGGGGGGGATCTTATAGAAACTTACAAAATTCTTAAGGGGTTGGACAGGCTAGATGTAGGAAGATTGTTCCCGATGTTGGGGAAGTTCAGAACAAGGGGTCACAGTTTAAGGATAAGGGGGAAATCTTTTAGGACCGAGATGAGAAAAACATTTTTCACACAGAGAGTGGTGAATCTCTGGAATTCTCTGCCACACAAGGTAGTAGCGGCCAGTTCATTGGCTATATTTAAGAGGGTGTTAGATGTGGCCCTTGGGGCTAAAGGTATCAGGGGGTATGGAGAGAAGGCAGGTACAGGATACTGTGTTGGATGATCAGCCATGATCATATTGAATGGCGTTGCAGGCTCGAAGGGCCGAATGGCCTACTCCTGCACCTATTTTCTATGTTTCTATGTTTCTATGTTTAAGGTGAGGGGGAAAAGATTTATTAGGAACCTGAGGGTTTTCACACAAAGTGTGGTGGGTGTACTGAATGTGCTGTGGGAGGAGGTAGCTGAGTCAGGTACTATCGCAATCTTTCATAAAGATTCAGACAGTTACATGGATAGGTCTCGACACGAAATGTCACCCATTCCTTCTCTCCAGAGATGATGACTGTCCCGCTGATATTCCATTTTTTTGTGCCTATCCACATGGATATAGGATAGGTTCAAGGGGATATGGGCCAAACGCAGGTGTGGGAAATGTAGATGGGACATGTTGCTCATCATGGGCAAGTTGGGTGGGCCTATTTCCACACTGCTTGACTCTATGCAAGAAAATGACAATAACCTTGTTTCAGACTTTTTTTTTGTAGTGTGTTTCTGTTAGTCTTCAGAATTACGAAATGGAATTGAATAGACAGGGAAGTTGCTTCATGTAAAGCTGCCTCACTGCTCAGATTGTCAAATAAATTCATGATGTTGACAATTGTAAAGACTGATTGGTATGTGCTAATTTTCCCAGGAGCCCTGAGCCATTTTATAGCACTGTTTATTAAGGAATAACAGTTGGTACTATTTGCTAATTTACTTTTGTGCACATTTCTGTACCACAGAAAGCAGGGTTACAGGGTTACAGGGTTACAGGGTTTCCTTTATTGTCATTCAGACCGAAGTCTGAACGAAATTTCGTGCCTGCAGTCATACATACATACAATACAATAAAAAACAACAATAAACACATATTAACATCCACCACAGTGAGTCCACCTAGCACCTCCTCACTGTGATGGAGGCAAAAAGTCTTAGGTCTGCAGTCTCTTCCCTCCTCTTCTCCCTCTGCGCTGAGGCGATACCCAACCGGGCGATGTTAAAACAGTCCCGCGGCTCAATCACCGCGCCCCGGGGTGGTCGAAGCTGCCGCCCACCAGTCCTGCTGACGCAGCCGCTGGCTCGCGGCCGAACCCCGGACTCAGGTCACCGCCGCCAAAACGCCGTCCCAGCCACCGGACCACCGTTCCAGCCCCGAGCCGGATCACCCTCACGTAAGTTACCGTCTCAGCCTCGCGCCAGGCCGCCCCGACATGGGCGCCGCTCCTCCCTCGGGCTGCCGCCCCAACATGGGCCGCTCCTCCCTCGGGCTGCTCCGCCCCGACATGGGCGCCGCTCCTCCCTCGGGCTGGGAGCGCCGTACCTCCCCAAGCTCGGCCACTCCGACGGGAGCACCGTTCCTCCCTCGTGCTGGCCGCCCTCACAGGATCATCACAGCCCCTCACGGAAGCCCTGTTCCAGCCCCGAGCCGGACCGTCCTTACGTCAGCGAGCCCAGGGCGAGTCCTGGCGGGCTCTGCCTCCTGAGCCTCGAGGTCGCCAGCTCCGCCATTTGGCCTCAGTGCAGACGGAGGCAGAGAAGGGGAATACAACAAAAAAGTCGCATTCCCCCGCAGGGAGAGACAGCAAGCCCCGTTTCAACCCCCCACCCCCAAAACACAAACTAAAAACCAAAAACTAGACTAACCAAAACGAAAAAAAAACAACACAAAAAAGCAAAAACAAACGGACTGCAGGTGAGCCGCTGCTGCCAGGGCAGCGCCGCCACTTCCGGACATGGCATACATCAAGCTTGGTTTAGAACAGTGCCTAAGACTGCAAGAAATTTCAGAGATTTGTAGATGTATTCTAATCCTTCACACAGAACAGACTACCTCCAATTGACCACACCTACACTTCATGCTGCCTTGGAGAATTAGTGTAACATGATTTAAGACTTTTCCCACCCCGATCATTACTTTTTTTCCCTGCTCCCGTCAGACAGAAGGTGGAGAAGCTTGAAATTGCACACAACCTGTAAAAGGCCTGTCCCACTTGTCGATTTTTTCGGCGACTGCCAGCATCATTGACTGATGAATCAGGTCACCGTAAAATTTGTGGTGTGATGCGGCTGAGATGCGACGTGATGACGTATTGACGCGCGGTGTTTCCTCAAATACCACAAAAATTTTTTTGTCGCCGCTGGATTTTTAAATGTTCAAAATCTTTCAACGACCCTGATACGTCAGTCAATGACGCCGGCAGTCGCCGAAAAAATTGCCAAGTGGGACAGGCCCTTTACAGGAACAACTTCTTCTCCTCTGTTATCAGGCATCTGAACTGTCCTTCCATTAACAATGATACTGTCTGATTCACCTCTATCCCATTGTAGACACTCCATAGTTTATCTATGGAACTGATGCAGTGCAATGCTGGGAATCTCTATCTGCATATTCCCCTCTGCTCTGCCTATTGTATTTATTATTGACTTGATTGTATTTATGTACAGTATTATCTGATTCGACTGGGTAGAATGCAAAATAAATATTAGTCAGACTTCCTGCAATTAATTTTGCTGTTAAACTTTGCCAAGAAGTTTAATTGCCAGAGCTTAAAGAAGGAGGTGCTAAACTTATACACCATATAAAGAAAAGTAGTTGATGTAAAATGTATTTAAATCATGACTTTCAGTAAAATTGCAAACGACCAAAACTGTTTTAGTAGGTATGTTACAAAACCTACCTGAATCGTGTCTGAGTATCTGCCCCACCCCGTGTGCGCGATTCTGACGCTGTTTAGAGGGGGCGGGTTTAAAACGCGATTTTTACTAGGCTGTTGCAATCGAAAATGTTCAGCCTAGTAAATCATTAACGGAAAATTGCTGGAAGACCCCGTCGCAAAAGGTATTATTAGTTTTTATGGCCTTGTATAATAGTTATAGTAGTTTAAAAATCACTCTCTCAACCCGCAACCTCTCGCAGCCCCAGGGTTTTATAAAGCAAACAATTAAAGGCATGTACCTTATTTTTACATTAAAAGGGGCTTCTTAAGAACCATGTATATAAAGTTTTCTATAGCGAATAGTTCATTTTGGGCTCTTTATATCCCGCAGTATTTTTCTGGGCATTTGAGGGCACAAATCCAGCGCAATGTGAACGTTCTAAACCAGCGCATTCACAGGAACCCACTAGAAAGTTGATTTAAATTGCCTTTAATTTACAGCAATTGAACACTAAATTCCTTCCATTTGGCCTATAAATTGATGTAAATAAGATTTAAAAATCATGTTTTATTGTGAATTATTTGTGAATATTATTTGGACACTTAGGCTATTTAAAAATGTTAATCATTTATTAAGAAATTGATAGATGTTTAGATCTAGTAATTGAAGTTTGAAATTAGCTACAATTGGGTAACTAACTAATTATATGCTTTAATTTCAGGTCCTCCAAGTAAGATTATTTTATATTTGTTTCAGAATGGTTCAATCTATGATAACTGAAAATTTCATTCAGTTCTCTTAATTTTTAAGAAGGTTATGTGCTTTTGACTGTCCACAATCACAGCTTTTTTGTTATGTCCATAGAAAATCAATAGGGAACAAGATGCTAATTTCCGAGTATGAAAATGGCCATACCTTTTTTATTACTTGAGATATGAAAGTAAATTAGGTGTCAAATTAAACTTATTGTTATGCTTTATCTGATGGGATAAATTGCAGACTTGATTTTTGAAATCTCAAAATTTTGTAACATTGCTAGTTTTAGTTGAGCAAATAATATTGACTCTAACTCCAGGGTGAATGCTCCCCATTGTGGGAGGTTAACACCCATCCAGAAGATCAGATGGGCCTTTTAATTTGATGTTTCAGCCTAAGGACAATACATTGAGTAGTATGTCACTCCCTCAGAACTTTATCGTGTCCAGATTTATTGTGTCCAGATTTTCAGAAGTGGCACAGCTGTTTGGTCTTAATGTCAGTCTCAGTAAGACAGAAGTCCCCCAGCACTTCAGGACCACCACCAAATGTACACATTGCCAACACACAGGTGAAAACAGCTAATGCTTTCAAGTACTTGGGCAGCGTGATATCTTCTGATGGCTCACTGGACAAGGAAACATCGACCAGGGTCAGCAAGGCCAGTCAAACACTTGGTCGACTGCGAGCACGAGTGTTAAACCACCACAACCACCATCAAGATGCCAACCACGCTGAAAGTCTACAAAGCTGCGGTGCTCTCCAGCTTGCTGTACAGATGTGAAACATGGACCTTGTACAGGAATCACATCCGCCAGCTTGAGAAATCCCACATGTGCTCTCTGCGGTCCATCATGGGCATTCGCTGGCAAGACAGGGTGGCCAACGTGGAAGTGATGGATTGGTCTGGTTTCACGAGCATCGAAGCAATATTCATAAATGCCCAGTTTCGATGGACAGGCCATGTGATCCAGATGGATGAATCCCACATGCCTCGTTAACTCCTGTATGGAGTTCTGTCACAGGGTCAAAGGAACCCAGGGCGCCCAAAGAAACGGTTCAAAAACGGCATCAAGGACCACCTCCAGCATGCAGGCCTAGCCCCAAAAGAACTGAAAACCCATGCCAGTGACAGGACTGAGTGGAGTACAACTACCAGGAAGTCAATCAGCAGCTTTGAAGACATTCGCCAAAGCCGACTCATTAGTGTCAGAGACAGGAGGAAGGCTACAGCTCTGAATCCCCCCCACAGCAGCCTTCATGTGCCTCCACTGCTCCCGCATCGGACTCCTGAGCCACACTCGATCCCACATGACACGAGTCTGTACAACCATGCTATCGTTGTCTACAACGGGCCACCACCACGTCGCTCCCTTAGGAAATTGCTGGAATGTGCAGCTTGGATTCAGTGCACATGGTTCTGGGATGAAGTTTCAACTTCACTCTGATGTGAGATTCAATGTGAAAATCAGCACCATAGTTAAGACTGCATCATTCAGAGACAGCAGGGGGACTGAAGAAGGGTCTCAACCAGAAACGTCACCCATTCATTTCCTCCAGAGATGCTGCCTATCTCGCTGAGTTAAACCAGCATTTTGTGTCTATCTGCAGGGAGACTCATCCTTCCTGGAGATGATCAATCCAAGCGCTGCTGCCTTTATTCTTTCACCGTTGTATGTTCAGCTGTATGGTTTACTTCATGAGGAATGGCTACTTGGACAAATTGTCAAAGGTGCTGTGAAAATAAAATCTCATTATTTATGTTGTGAGTGTGCGTGTGTGTGCGTGTGTGTGTATGTGTGTGTGTGTGTTTTGCATGGCTGTGTGTTCATGTGTGTATGCCAGAGAGAGAGAATATTTCCTGCTTTCCATTGTTTTTAATGCATATTTAGTGAATGATTAGAAGTTTCCATTTTTCAAGCACCTTTCCAGCTCCATCTTGTTTTAATATCTCACTGAGACTGTTCATGCTGTCAGCTCGGTGAGAAATTATTCTAACTCCATCATGACAAATAGAGAGACTAAAAAACAGAGGCACTTTACGTAAAACCACAAAAAGTACAAAATAACTGATTGAATGTACTGCCATGACACATTCATAATATATGAGATTCTGTAACAGTATATTTCAATTGTGGGATCAGCGCTAATTATAGTTTTTTTTGTGTTCTAAATGCACTGCCACACTAATCCACACAAAAAGCTACTCATCATTCCAAGTCCAAATATTATCTGTCAACAATTAATAAAAAGAAAATGTTAAAGCAAGGGAGTATGGCCATTGAAGCATGTTTAAATCATTATATTGTTGGAAATGTGACAATAAATTGTCAAACAAACAGCAATGAGATTATCAAGAGAAGCCACAAAGTGCTGGAATAACTCAGCAGGTCAGACGGCATTGGAATAATGATGTTCTGGGTCAGGGCCCTTCCTCAGACTGATTGTGATGAGGGGGACAGTACAATGTCTTGGAGGTATTAGATTGATACAGGTTAGGAGGGTTTTTTGATGGGTAGGTGGTTGGACAAGGTCCAGAGATGAAAAGAAAGAAGGTGCGAGACAAAAGGATTGATGCGTTATGAAGCTAGAGGAAGGAATGTCGGTGAAAGGGAAGGGGGAGGGAAGAAACAGGTGCTCGTCCAGGTAAGGCATAGAGGAGAGGGGTTTGACAAAGGGAGAGAAAGAAGTTGGGGGTTATATAGGGAAGAAAGGAGAGGGGGAAGGTTGTGTACTTAAATAAATTGGAGAATTAAATTTTCATACTGTTCTTTACCTCACCCTTTACCATAAGAACTTGTGTCTCCCTACCTCATAACATTCTGGGCGTAACTTCAGCAGAAGGACAGCAGCAAATCAAACTCGAGGCTCACCACCATCTTCATATGGGCAATTAGGATTAGGCAATAAATCTAATCTTGTTAGAGTGCTCATGTCCTGGAAACTGAATACAAAACAATTCTATCTTATTACATTTGACCAGACATAAATTAGTTTGTTCCTTCCATAACAGGTGCTAAATCCTGAATACAATCAATGAATTTGTCGATCAGGTAACATGTTCCGTAGAAGAACAAATTGGCCATGATCATTGCAGTGCTTTTCTTACATCGCATTATACCTTTATTTGCACTCTTTCTTACTGTGCAGCAAACGTTAATGGTCTATGGAGAACTCCTATCATTGATTCATTTACCTTGCTGTTCAAACCGCCTGAACTAATTGCACATTCTTCTGATCAAGGTTTTTGCTCACTACAATTCTTATCCTTTATTAATAGTTGCCCTCTTTCCAATTTTTCTTTCTACTCATGCTTCCAAAATGTTAAATATCCTTGCAAAATCACGTTCCAGCTTTGGTCATCTTGGAAGTTATTCTCTGCAATGGCTTCCAGATCAAACAAACTAATATCGTCTTGTATCATTTGTTCATCTGTTTTGTGTTACATGGTGGATTCATTCACATAAAGCACCTTTGAATATGTCTTTTTTTTCTAATTTCCTTGTTTTGATTTCATTTGTAGGTGCACTATTAAACTTATGCATTCTGTCCCTGCCTGTCACATTCTGTTTTTTAGCATCCATTTCACTGTCCTCCCTTTATCCTTACATTTTCTAAATGTCGCTATACCCGAACGCTCTCCCTATTAAATTGCCAAGACACTGGTTCTATTCCAATTTATTTGGCATTTCTATCACTGAAACTGTTGCCTATTACCACCATGCTGGTGACAGCTGTCAATAAATTCAAACACATTTTGCTCCACACATGTCTGAACCATGCAATCAAATGGAAGGCAGATTCAATGCTAGCATTTATACAAAGAGGACTGGAATACAAAAACAGAGATGTAATGCAAAGGCTCTATAAGGCGCTGGTCAGGCTGTATTTGGAGTACTGTGAGCAAATTTGGGCCCATATCTGAGGAAGGTAGTGCTGGCTCTGGGGAGGCCAGAGGAGGTTTACAAGAATTATTCCAGGAATGAGTGGGTCAACATATGATGAGTATTTGACAGCACTGGGCCTGTACTCACTGGAGTTTAGAAAGTTGAAGAATAATGAACGACATCGATAGATTGGATGTGGAAAGGATGTTTCCACTGGTGGGAGAGTCTAGGACCAGAGGTCATGGTCTCAGAATTAAAGAATGCTGTTTTAGAAACAAGGTGCTTTTTTAGTCAGAGGGCAGTTAATCTGAGGAACTCATTGCCACAGAGGGCTGTGGAGGCCAAGTCAGTGGATATTTTTAAGGCAGAGATGGACAAATTATTGATTAGAACGGGTATCAAGGGTTATGTAGAGAAGTCAGGAAAATGGGATTAGGAGGCAGAGATCAGCCATAATCGAATGACAGAATAGACCGAATTCGACTCCTATAACTTGTGAACTTGTGAAGATCTGGTTTTATTGTCCCAATGTCAATTTCAATGAGCTTAAACAACAATCCCAAACGTATTACCTTTCTCGTTTTCCTTTTAATTTAATTCTGCTTTTTGTCACTTATAGTTGTACGAGATCCATCAACTGTTTCTTTTATTTTGCCTGTCATCACCATTTTCATTTTGCATCATGATCTCTTTTGCCTCTTATTCCCTTGTTTCCACTTTATTGTAGTGGGTGGCACAGTGGGACAATGGATAGAGCTGCTGCTCCTCAACGGCAGAGATCTGGGTTCGATCCTGACCTCGGGTGCTGTGTGGAGTTTGCAGGTTCTCTCCATGAATGCATAGGCTTCCTTTGTGTGCTCTGTTTTCCTCCCACATTCCAGTAATGCGCTTTTGTAGGTTAATTGGCCTCTGTAAATTACCCCTAGGGTGTAGGAAGTGCGTGAGAAAGTGGGATAACATAGAACTAGTGTGAATGGGTGATCGATGGTTGGCAAGGACTTGGTGGGCTAAAGGGCCTGTTTCCATGCTGTATCTTTCTATCAATCAATTTCTATCAGAGCAATCCTTTCTTCAGGTCACCACTTTCCATCCTGTTCTTGCTTATGAATTAAAAACTGTCAATTACTTTCACTTTTGACAGTCACATTTATTTCACCATGGGCGTAGTTTGACTTATTGAGTATTCTCAGCATTTTCAATTTTTATAGGATAATTAGGTAGATCCCCATCTTAATTTTTAATGTTTTTGTTCAGAAGGCACACACAACATACTAATGATCACTCAAATGTTAGAAAGCATGAACATGGGGCTGCTGAATAAGGGCAGATCTTGACTTACAAATGATCATCTCCACAGTGAAGGATTTAATAATATAGTTTCACACATGCCTGGGGTATTAGAGTGCTGTCAGTCAGCACACACCACCCCCTCCAACCCCCACACCAACCCTGCCCCCCCACCACCACACCTCCCCCCTCACCCCCCTACCCCCCAGACCAACCCCTGCCCCCCACAGCAACCCCTTCTCCCCACAGCAACACCTGCCCCCCACACCACCCCCCCTGCCCCTCCCCACATCACCATCTCCCACCCCACACCAGCCCCCTTCCCACACCCCCCTTCCCACACCCCCCTCCCACACCTCCCTGTGAGTCCTCAAGCCGTGGCTGAGTGAACTGTGGGTCCAGAAGGCCCACACACCACCACCCCCCCCCCCCCTCGCACACCCCCACCCCTCCCCCCAGCGGCAGGCCACGGCAGCGGTAGTCCATCCCTCTCCCCCCCCCCCCCCCCCCCCCCCCCCCCCCGGGCCCGGCCTGAAACCCTCCCCTTCCCCCGGCTACAGAACGTTCCCGCCAGCCCCCACTTGAAGCCTCCCCGTCCCCAGCTGCAGGACTATCCCAATAATCCATTCGGCCCACAATGTCCATAGAAGCCCTTTGGAAACCAGTCCCTTCAGCCCACAACACACATAATAGCCCTCCAGAAAGCCCCTTCCCCCACTGGCACTGCCTGAAGCCGTCCCCCTCCCCTGGCTGCAGGACATTCCCCCCTCCCCCACCGGCCCCCAACAGCACCAACAGAAGCTGTACCCCTCCCAGGCTATAAGACACTCCCCCCACTGCCCCCGACAGCTCCTGCCTGAAGCCGATCCCCTCCCCCGACTGCAGAACGCAACAAGAGACGCCACAAGAAAGAATGGACTGAATAAACATTTTTATTGTTAAACATCTCCTCTTTAACATTTAGATTGTTGTTATATTTTAAGAGTTATTCACATTTTAAGCTTTAATAAATCCTTTTTCCACTTGCCATGCCCGTCAGCTGCACCTGTGCAGTCATACCTGTGTGTTCTACGTCACACTGGGAACCCAATGGGAGGGAATGGCTGCGCTGCCGGAGAGCCGCTAAGAGTGGATGGGGGGGGTGGGGGTTTGAGGGGGGGGAGGTAGTGAGTGCGTGGGGGGGGGGGGGGGGGGGGGAGGGCAAGGGGTGGAGTGGTGGGGGTAGAAACATAGAAACATAGAAATTAGGTGCAGGAGTAGGCCATTCGGCCCTTCGAGCCTGCACCGCCATTTAATATGATCATGGCTGATCATCCAACTCAGTATCCCGTACCTGCCTTCTCTCCATACCCTCTGATCCCCTTGGCCACAAGGGCCACATCTAACTCCCTCTTAAATATAGCCAATGAACTGGCCTCAACTACCCTCTGTGGCAGAGAGTTCCAGAGATTCACCACTCTCTGTGTGTAAAAAGTTCTCCTCATCTCAGTTTTAAAGGATTTCCCCCTTATCCTTAAGCTGTGACCCCTTGTCCTGGACTTCCCCAACATCGGGAACAATCTTCCTGCATCTAGCCTGTCCAACCCCTTAAGAATTTTGTAAGTTTCTATAAGATCCCCTCTCAATCTCCTAAATTCTAGAGAGTATAAACCAAGTCTACCCAGTCTTTCTTCATAAGACAGTCCTGACATCCCAGGAATCAGTCTGGTGAACCTTCTCTGCACTCCCTCTATGGCAATAATGTCCTTCCTCAGATTTGGAGACCAAAACTGTACGCAATACTCCAGGTGTGGTCTCACCAAGACCCTATACAACTGCAGTAGAACCTCCCTGCTCCTATACTCAAATCCTCTTGCTATGAAAGCCAAACGGGGATTCGCTTTCTTTACTGCCTGCTGCACCTGCATGCCTACCTTCAATGACTGGTGTACCATGACACCCAGGTCTCGCTGCATCTCCCCCTTTCCCAATCGGCCACCGTTTAGGTAATAATCTGCTTTCCCGTTTTTGCCACCAAAATGGATAACCTCATTTATCCACATTAAACTGCATCTGCCAAACATTTGCCCACTCACCCAGCCTATCCAAGTCACCTTGCAGTCTCCTAGCATCCTCCTCACACCTAACACTGCCCCCCAGCTTAGTGTCATCGGCAAACTTGGAGATATTGCCTTCAATTCCCTCATCCAGATCATTAATATATATTGTAAATAGCTGGGGTCCCAGTACTGAGCCTTGCGGTACCCCACTAGTCACTGCCTGCCATTGTGAAAAGGACCCGTTTACTCCTACTCTTTGCTTCCTGTTTGCCAGCCAGTTCTCTATCCACATCAATACTGAACCCCCAATGCCGTGTGCTTTAAGTTTGTATACTAATCTCTTATGTGGGACCTTGTCGAAAGCCTTCTGGAAGTCCAGATACACCACATCCACTGGTTCTCCCCTATCCACGCTACTAGTTACATCCTCGAAAAATTCTATAAGATTCGTCAGACATGATTTACCTTTCGTAAATCCATGCTGACTTTGTCCAATGATTTCACCACTTTCCAAATGTGCTGCTATCCCATCTTTAATAACTGACTCTAGCAGTTTCCCCACTACCGATGTTAGGCTAACTGGTCTGTAATTCCCCGTTTTCTCTCTCCCTCCCTTCTTAAAAAGTGGGGTTACGTTTGCTACCCGCCAATCCTCTGGAACTACTCCAGAATCTAAAGAGTTTTGAAAGATTATTACTAATGCATCCACTATTTCTGCAGCTACTTCCTTAAGTACTCTGGGATGCAGCCTATCTGGCCCTGGGGATTTATCGGCCTTTAATCCATTCAATTTACCCAACACCACTTCCCGACTAACCTGGATTTCACTCAATTCCTCCACCTCCTTTGACCCGCGGGCCCCTGCTATATCCGGCAGATCATTTATGTCTTCCTTAGTGAAGACGGAACCAAAGTAGTTATTCAATTGGTCCGCCATATCCTGGTTCCCCATGATCAACTCACCTGTTTCTGACTGCAAGGGACCTACATTTGTTTTAACTAATCTCTTTCTTTTCACATATCTATAAGGGGAGGAGGGGGGATCAGGGGCATCACAATGGGAACCCATCAGCCATGCCTGCACAGTTGGTGGCTATGCAGGGGATTGGTGGAATATTGCGTTGGGGGACCAGCCTTCCCATGTGACAATGGGATCCAACGGGTCCAACTTAGTCTGGTATACTGCTAACTTGCTGAGTTACTGCAGCATTTTGTGTCTGCTTGTACAATATAAATGCATCCTATTAATTCTCTGCTTGATTGTTCCACAGGTAGGCAAAGGTATTTTTCAGGCAATGATTAACTACAAATTTTCCAGGGAACACAATTTCTAGATTATTTTCACATAGAATATCAGAAAGCCTTTTCAGATATATCCAAGCACAACATACTCACTGCTGCCTCCAACATACTCACCATAGCAGCTTAATATTGCAATCATGTTGTTAATCCAAAACAATGTCATGGGAGATCAGTTAATGTAAAAGAAAGACAAAAAATAGTTTAGCCAATATCTGGCGAAGCAAACAGGTTGCAGTTTCAAGATGTAACGAGCTGCATGATGAAGCCAAAGTTAAACGTTTTTTCAAGTACTGATTCACTTTAAGTATTTTTAGGTGTTATCTTTTATATCTACATATCTTCAGTAAATTCTACATGTATCATATTATGCTCCACTACAATGCACATTTACAATTTGAAGTGAGATGTAGATCATTTGTTTTGGTACTATATGACCTGTAGTAAATGCATCTCTAATGCCTGCCATTACATTATAGCCCAGTCTAAAATCTGCAGTAAAATCTGATGAATTACACAGTGCACAATAAATAACCATGAAATTTAAAACCAAATACATAAATCTGTCAGGTCATGTAATACATTTTACTCATAAGTCTTCCACCAGCACCGATTGTATTGATACATATATATCTACCTGAATTTTAGTAATTCCCTATCGGTTACGTGCTCAACATTAAGTGTTATGCAAATGTGACCTTCAAGACTCAGTTAAATTCAAAGGCTGGTAATGTTTACTGTCCAGGTATAGACTACAAGAATTCATCTCCAGGTTGCTGATGTATCGATGCAAACAAAAAATGGCACACACTCCTTTTAGAACCAGATCTTAACACCCAGAAAAACATGGAGACACAAGAAACTGCAGATGCTGTAATCTTGAGCAGGTAGTATCTGTGGAGGGAATGGACAGGCAACCTTCTTCAGATTCCATCCCCATATTATGCCTGACCCACTGAGCTGATCCAGTACTTAGAAACTAAAAAGTAAAGAATATAGAAAAGAAACCTAGCCTGCCTTTTATCAGTCCATGTTTGGGTTTAGCAAAGGCTGACAGGTTGACAGGGCCACCAATCCATGTACAAGAAATGAGTTGGTCAACTTGATGCTTTGTCATTTTAACATGAATTCAATTTATAACGGAAACCAAGCAAGAGATTGTGGGGCAGGGGTGGGGCAGGGGAGGGGCTGAACCCACCAAGTGTGTACTTCTAAAGCATTGAGTATGAACTGAGCTGGGCATGGATAGATTTTCTCCGGGTGCTCCGGTTTCTGCCAGAATCCCAAAGATGTACAGGTTCATAGGTTAATTGGCTTCTGTAAATTGTTCCGAGTGTGTAGGTTAGAGCTGATGTATGGGGTGATCACTGGTCAGCATGAACTTGGTAGGCCAAAAGGCCTGAATTCCACACTGTATCTCTAAAGTCGAAAGTGAAGAAACTTGGTTCCTTCTGTAAATCTGTAGGCAGTCACTTATTAAAAAGAGAATGAATGTTAAAATGATGGAAAGCATCCTAATTACAACATTAAAATGACCAACTAACACTTTGGAGATGAATTAGTAACCGGTAGCCTGTCAGGCTTTGTTAAAACCAACTATGTAGGGATAAGGTCTGATCTCTGAAAAATATGGAAACGTAATGCTTCAGGACGGGATCCTTCTTCAGACTGGTTGTAGGGGTGGGGGGAAGTAGGGTGGTGGTGGGGGGGGGGGGTTGGTTGGGGAAAGAAAGAAAGGGAGAGAGGGATAGTCAGGACAAAGCATGACAGATAATAGGTGGGCACGGGTGGAGGGGGTGTGGGATGGGGGGAGGGGGGCAGGGCAGGGGGGGGGGGGGGGGGGGGGGGGGGGGGGGGGGGGGGGGGGGGGGGGGGGGGGGGGGGGGGGGGGGGGGGGGGGGGGGTTGATAGGCAGATGGTTAGAATAAAGGCCAGAGGTTAGAGCAGAAGATGTGAGACAAATGGTTAAAGAGTTACAAATTGTTCAGTAAATTGGAATGTAGGAGGAGGGGGCTGGCAAATGGAGAAATATGTACAAATCCATGTATGGCACAAGGGAGGGCGGGAAGAAAGGGGGATATGAGGGAAAAAGGGGAGGGTGAGGGGAATGTTGTTAAAGGCTACCTAAACCTGGAAAATTCAATGTTCACCTAAAATTAAAGAATTCAATGTTCATCATCTGAAAGTTTCTGTGTAATACCATCAAAATTGTCCTTACCCCAATTCAGGACTTTAACATGTGGACCAATCTTACATTTTTCATTATTTTCTTAAACTAATTTCACAACGTTCACTGGTTGCAACATGCTCCCCCACTAACACTTCAGCCACCTGCCCAGTTGAGTTTAGCCCTTCTCTAATAAGGGAATGGCCACAGTCAAATCCTGCTATCTCTGCACAACCCCTCCTGGTGTTCCTGGTAGTCACACAACAACCTGCTGCCTCCACCTTAGGTGTGATCACCACACTGAAACTGCTCTCTATGATGTTCTCATCATCATGGATGCTACTGAGTGAGACCAACTACAGGTCCAGTTGCTCACTGTGGTCAGTCAGAAGCTGCAGCCGGAAGCACATTCTGCAGATGCAATTACCAAGAAAATTGAAAGTTTCCCTGATCTCCCACACCCTGCAGGAGAAGCAAAACAACTGCCCTAACTACCATCCTGTCTACAATACAGCTAAATCAGGGACATTTAGAAAGACTGCACCTTATTTTAGTTTAGTTTAGTTTAGAGATATAGCGCTGAAACAGGCCCATTGGCCCACTGTCCATGTAGACCAGTGATTCCCGCAAACTAACACAATCCTTCACACACCAAGAACAAGTTACAATTTTACCAAGCCAATTAGCCTACAAACCTAGATGTCTTAGGAATGTGGGAGAACACCGGAGCAACAAGAGAAAGGTCATGGGGAGAACGTACAAACTCCATACCGACAGCACCCGTAGTCAGGATCCAACATGGGTCTCTGGCGCTGTATGGAAGCAATTTGATCTAACCTTGTAAAAAAAAAAATATATATTAAAAAAATCCCTCCCTCCCTCTGCAAAAATACACACAAAAAAAGTTATCCCTCACACACTTTCTCTTCCTGTTGTTCTTTTCCGCCTGGGTTTTTTTGGGGGATGGGGGGGAGCTTTGGGCTCACACACACTTTTCCTGACACAGAAGGGAAAAAGCTGCGCCACCATGCCGCCTTGCTATCTTGCCTTTTTACTGCTCAGCCTCCTCACCGAAGTCTCTCGAGACAATGTTTCCCCCTCTGCTCCCAAGCTCTGTGCCGAACACAGACATTTTCAACCAGTCCCTGCAAATCTATACTGTCCCTGCCTGCTTCAAAGTAGTGGAGACTTTGTGTTGTCCCTGTACCCAAAAAGGCAAGGATTACTGATCTTAATGACTAAAGGCCTGTCGCACTGACTTCTGTAGTCATGAAGACCCTTGAAAGGCTTGTGCTGGCCAAGCTGAAAAATATCACAAACCTGGACCCTCTGTAGTTTGCATATCGGGTCAATAGATCTGTGGATGATGTAGTCAACCCTGGGCCTGCACTTCATCCCCCAGCACCAAGACTGCCAGGAGATCTATGCGAGGATTTTGTTAGTTGATTTTAGCTCTGCATTCAACACCATTGTGCCAGAGTTACTACATTTCAAACTTTCTGAGTTAACTGTGCCTGAACCACTCTGTCGGTGGATCACCAGCTTCCTGACAGACAGGAAGCACATGTGAGGCTGGTAAAGCACATCTCGGACGCACAAACCCTCAACATAGGAGCAATGCAAGACCGTGTACTCTCCCCTCTCCTCTACTCTCTCTACACCAATGACTGCATCTCCACAGACTCCTCTGTGAAGCTTCTCAAGTTTGCGGATGACACAACCCTAATTGGACTGATCCAGGATGGGGAGGAATCTCCCTACAGACAGGAAGTGTCACAGCTGGCATCCTGGTGCCATCGCAACAAACTGGAGCTCAATTTTCTTAAGACAGTGGAAATGATTGTAGACTATAGGAGAGCTCCCCCTCCCCTCACCCCACTCACAATCAACAACACCACAGTCACATCTGTGATCTTTTAAGTTCCTGGGAACCATCATTTCCAAGAACCTTAAGTGGGGGACTACCATCAACTCCACAGTCAAAAAGACACAACAGAGGATGTACTTCCTGCGGCAGCTGAGGACGCACAGTCTGCCACAGGCATTGATGGTCCAATTCTAAACGGCCATCGTAGAGTCTGTCCTCACCTTCTCCATCATGGTCTGGTTTGGCTCAGTCACCAAGTACGACACCCGATCGTCCGATCAGCTGAGAAGTTTATTGGCTGCAACCTTCCCTTCATTGACGAACTGTACACTGCAAGGGTCAGGAAGTGAGCGGGTAAGATGATCTCTGACCCCTCTCACCCTGGCCACAAACTCTTTGAATCACTTCCCTCTGGAAGGCGACTCCAGACTGTCAAAGCTGCCACAGCCAGACATAAAAACAGTTTTTTTTCCACGAGTAGTAGCTCTAGTCAATAACCAAAAATCTGTAGCCTCCTTTTGCTCTGGAATTTTATTTAATTCACATGTTTAATTCCTTGTATGTGAATACTTGGCCAATAAACGTATTCATGTATTCATACATTCATCATTCATCATTCATCATTCATGCATCCATTCATTCATACATCCATTCATTCATTCATTCATTCATTCATTCATTCATCCATTCACTCATACATTCATTCAATTCATTCATTCATTCATTCATAAAGCCTCAGCACTGACCACTCAAACACTACTTGGAAATCACACCTCATTGTGCGAGAGGCTGTTTGGCCACTTCAGGTGGCCATTCCACAAAAGCCTATCTCCCTTTGATTTTATTCCAGGGGCTGTGTCTGCCGGGAAAGGGCTGCTTTGCAAATATCTTGATACCTTGAGAAATCGATCTTGTCTCATCGGTAGCGGTTTTACATCTACACTTAAAGATTTACACCTTTCAGGGCTTCCATGCCCAATTGCACAACAATTCAGTACACTGCTGTTGGAAATGCTGCATTTCTAATGAATTGCAGATAAGTTATAGATGCACTCGCCTGTCAAGTGCTCCTAAAATTCCCCACAACACTACTTGATCAAGATCAAAAAGTTTTTGCTTTGACCTGTCTAATATTAATCTCACTTTTGCTTGTGTATAACTGTTTACATGCAAATAGTCTGCATTATCACAGAGTGACATATTTCTTTGGTTCTGAATCATTGGCAGATGTGCTGAGCTTGTGAAAGCAAAATTAATGGAATTTGTAGCATCAAAAGTATAAAAATCCAATTTATTTTTTGCTTTTTATAAGCCCTGAGTGAAAGATTTGACATTGAGATACATGGTGTATTATTCTGTAGATCTTAGAAAATAGCCAGATGGAACAATTGGTATATTTTAGTTTTGAACACACTTTTATCAACTCAATCTTCAAAACTTGAGTGGTCTAAGGATGCACCTTATTTTTAACCCATTAAATCCTATGATTAATAAATAAATGTAATGTACTGAATATACTTTAGAATTTAGACATACAGCATGGAAACAGGCCCTTTGGCCCACTGAATCCATGCCGACCATGTGATCACCCTGTACACTAGCACTATCCTACACTCCAGGGACAATTCACAGAAGCCAATTAAAGGGCCTGTCCCACTTTGCGATTTTTTTTCGGTGACTGTGAACATCAGTGACTGACGCCCTAAAAACCGTCAAGTTGTACGACACTCCACATCACCGTCACGTCAAGCTACGACACTCCACGTCACCCACCTTCACAACACAAGAAGGTTACACTGAAGTATAATAATCCCATTGGAAATGAACTTATCTACAATAAATCTAAGGACCAATAACTTTGTAATGATAAGTCGGTGCTTTATATACCCGCGCCACAGGCTGTCACCCGCAGGACATTACACGTCAGCATGTGACAGGGCGCACGACATGATAACACACCCAGATGTCGCCAGAAGATTTTTAACATTCCAAAATCCTGGGGCGACAGGGAGACACTGCGCGTCACAACATGCGTCACCCTGCGTCACGCCGTGTCATGCCCCGACCACGCTGCGACAACCTCTTTTCAGGCTGTCACCAAAAATATCGCCCAAGTGGGACAGGCACTTAACGTTCAAACCTGTACATCTTTGGATGCAAAATATGCATACAATATTCCAAATGTCGCCTAAATAGTGTTTAATACAACTGCAACATGATTTTCCAAATTGTATACTGTGTTTATTCAACAAAGATAGCTTCTTTACCTTCCTATTCACTCTGCTGTTTAGTTTAGTTTAGTTTATTATTGTCTTGTGTACTGAAATGCAGTGAAAAGCTTTCGTTTGCATACTGTCCAGTCATAGAAAATACTACACATGAGTAAAATCAAGTCATTCACAGATGAAAGATAAGGGGTGCAACATATAGTGCAAGATATAATAACATGTCCAATTAAGTCTGATTAAAGATAGTTCAAAGATTTCCAAAGAGGTTGATGGGTCAGGACTGCACTCCAGCTGAAGAGAGGACCATTCAGTTGCCTGATAAGAGCTGGGAAGAAACTGTTCCTGAATCTGAAGGTATGCGTTTTCAAACTCAGGGAGTTTCAGGGAGCTATGGACTTGCACTCCAAGATTCCTCTGTTCATGAATGCCCCCAAAGGACTCTGCCATTTTGTTTAGTTCAGTTTAGTTTAGAGATACAGCGCAGAAACAGGCTCTTCGTCCCACCAAGTCCGTGCCGACCAGCGATCTCTGTACATTATCACTATCTTAGACACAGTAGGGATCATTTACATGTTTACTAAGCTAATTAGCATAAAACCTGTATGTATTTGGAGTGTGGGAGGAAACCGGAGCACCCCGGAGAAAACCCGCTGCGGTCATGGAGTTCAAACTCCATACAGACAGCACCCGTAGTTAGGATTGAACCCGGGTCTCTGGCATTGTAAGGTAGCAACTCAACCATTGCGCCACCTTGCCGCCCATTTATTGTATGTTTCCCTCTTCCATATGACCACTCAAAATGCCCCACCTCACACTTGACTAGATTAAAACCTAACTGCCCTCTGCCAAAATTTCCAATGTCTTTTGTTGGGTAAAAGAGAGCTTCTCTCATTGGTAAGAATAGAATTTCAACAATTTTTCTTCACAGCTATGTGTTTAACTTTATTTATTTTTAGAAATTACAAGCTTCCTTTTCGTCACTTTATTTGCATTCAAATTTTTAAGCTACATCCAAATGAAACAACGAGTGGAACATGAGCTGAATTGTCTGTCCATTCATCCTGTATGCCATTCAATAAGATAGAGAAATACAGCACAAAAAAACAGATACTTCTGTTCATTGAGTATATGCCAACCATCACTTCACTCTACCCTACCATAATCCCATTTTTTAAATTTTGCTCATATTTCAATCATCTCCCCCAAGTTTCTACGACTCACTTGCAGATTAGATGCAAGTTGAAGTTGCTAATTAATTTAATCTATCCACCCTTTGTTAGTGTATGGGAGAAAGCAGAGCATCTAGAGGAAACAAACATAATCATACAGAATTGTACAGAGACAGCACTCAAGGTCACGATTGAACCTAGGTCTTTGATGCTATGAGGCAATGGCTCACCTGCTGATCTTCTCTGCCAACCTAAGAATGTGGCTGATCTGATTGTAACCTTAAATTCTCACGTGTCTACCTCTGGTAAGCTGTCACCCCTGCGCTTGTCAACAATCGATTGCTACTTTAAAAATGTTCCATAGTTTAACTTACACTTTCCTTTTGAGTAAGGGAGACTCACAAACCTAGAAGAGAGAAAAAAAATCAAGGCAATTATCTCATATAAAACTTATGTGTGCTGTAGACCAAATATTGATAGACAGAATTAATTTCCTATTTGACCCTTTAGTGATAGGGGTGGGATGACGTTTCTATTTGCTTCTTATTTTTTTATGCAGTGAGATCTAGCCTTAAATGATTGGAGATGCACAGTAGAAACAGATCCTTCATCTCATGCCGACCATCGATCACCCGTTCACATTAGTACCATTGAATCCCGACTTTTTCATCCATACTCTACATATTAGGAACAATTTTACAAGAGGCCAATTAACATACAAGCCCAAGCCGACATGTCTTTGGGATATTTAGTACAATTACATCAGAAAACCTGCTGAGCAACGCTCCCTTTATAATAAATACATTGGAAAAGGGAACAACTTTCAATTCAAATGCTTTTGTTGGCTTAGGGCTGGATTTAAAGATCTCATTTCAATGCTGACATGCAGAACACTATTTAGGGCACAATACATCTCTGATTCAGAGACCATATCAATGCTGGCCAGTGATTTCATCACTGGTCCTTGCAGTTCAGTATAAGGGCTGTCTGATATCCTTCCACCTATCAGTTTCCACGGAAAACAATGAGGATCCTTAAATAATGAAAAAGATTCTGAAATGAATTTCTGTTAAGAATGAAATGTATGAATCACAGATTTAAAAAAAGTAACCGGAGGGCATGTGTCAAAAGCCGAAATGTACAGGTGCTGATGTTTAGTGAAAGGCTGTGAACTCAGATCTGGCCCAGAAAAAGCAAATAGAGGCCTTCTCTCCCATAACTAAAGGTCAAATTTAAATTGAGTTCTGTCTATCAATGTCTAGTGTTCAGCACACACAAGTTTCATGTAAGAAAATGCTTAGAATTTGACACCTAATTTAGTTTGAATAGGCCAAAGCAGAGAATGGAAATGTCAGGCATCAGCAGTGCGCTTATTCTTCTGAGATTCGAGCTCGCCGGATTAATGGAGAAATTTAATAGGCATCCCAACACAGCTACTAATATGTGCCATGTATGACAAAGGGATATTTAGTACCATTACTTCACAAAGCTTGCCGGGCAGTACTCCATTTATAACAATCTTTTGGCACTGGTTCCCACTGACATATCCAAAAAGCCAGAAGTTGCTGCCGTAGGCCATTTCTATTCTGGTCCACAGACGGTGCATTAGCAGCAAAAATGCAGCATCTTCTTCATTGCTAGGTGCGTGTTAAAGTCTCAGCTCTATAATTGTTTTGATTAATTAACAACTTCCAAAACAAAGTCGTCCGCAACGTCTTTCTACAGTTAGTGCAATGGACAATAGAGATATTGGACTTTACTTTAAACTTTTGAGATATAGCATGGAAACAGGTCATTCAGCTCACTGATTTGGTGCAGACCAGTGATCACCCCATAGATTAACACTATCCTTCACAATTTGTTTTACCAAAGCCAATTAACCTAAAAACCTGGATGTTTTTGCAGTGTGGGAGGAAACCGGAACACTCACAGAAAATCCTTGCAGTCATGGAGAGAACGCAGAAACTCCATACAGACAGCACCTGTAGTCAGGACCCAACCCGGGTCTCTGGCGCTTTAAGGCAGCAACTCAACCGCTGCGCCACTCTGCCGCCCTGGAACTTTTGCCGCTTAACTAAAACCCCTCATAGACTTTGAAACATTTTCATAAGTTCATAAGGCATGGGAGCAGAATTAGGCCATTCGGCCCTTCGAGTCTGCTCTGGCTTTCATAGAAAACATAGACATAGAAAATAGGTTCAGGAGTAGGCCATTCGGCTCTTCGTGCCTGCACCGCCATTCAATATGATCATGGCTGATCATCCAACTCAGTATCCTTTATCTGCCTTCTCTCCATACCCCCTGATCCCTTTAGCCACAAGGGCCACATCTAACTCCCTCTTAAATATAGCCAATGAACTGGCCTCAACTACCTTCTGTGGCAGAGAACTCCAGAGATTCACCACTCTCTGTGTGAAAAATGCTTTTCTCATCTCGGTCCTAAAAGATTTCCCCCTTATCCTTAAACTGTGAACTTTCAAATATGGCTGATCTATTTTTTCCAATCAACTCCTTTCTCCCGACTTTTCTCTGTCACCCTTGATGTGCTTACTAATTTAGAGCCTCTCAATCTCCACTTTGAAAATACCCAATGAGTCATTATTAGGCACAGCTGTAATGTAGGCAATGCAACAGTGAATTTGCACACAGAAAGGTGTGCCAACAGCAACAATATGAATGACCATATGAGGGAGTGAAATTTGGCATTGCAAATCAATGTCCACCCTCCAGATAGGCCCCATCGGCACTGAGTGTACACTGAGTGTAAAATATATATTTTCAACTTCCCTTTTGTCGGGGTTGCAGGCTTGCCTGCGAAATCTCAAATGGGATGGGACTGGGGACTGGTGTCTGGTGTGCTCATTATGAGCTGATTACACAGAAATTCAGCTCCTAATTAACAGTTAGAAGGGGCCGAGTAGAGAGAGAACCCACAAATAAGCCCGACAAAACATAAACGTTTAGTCATTGTGTTCAAGAAGGAACTGCAGATGCTGGAAAATCGAAGGTACACAAAAAAGCTGGAGAAACTCAGCGGGTGCAGCAGCATCTATGGAGCGAAGGAAATAGGCAACGTTTCGGGCCGAAACCCTTCTTCAGGCCTTATTTTAACACTGTCACACTATCTTAGTTGAGATGATAACAGGATGGTGACAAGCTAGACAAAGAGATAAGGGTTCCTATACCTCACTGACAGCTCATAAGGGACACTCATTTTGACTTTAAGATCAAAGTATATTGGAGGGAACGTGAATGGGAGAATTGTGAATATTATGCTACAGTGAATTCTGGCCGACTACTGAGCAAAGCAACAGTTTGTGAGGTAGAGAGGTAACAGTTTGTGCTGCTGTTGCACAGTTCCAGTCACTTGATGTAATCCCAAACTCCAGAGCAAAGTGCTCGAGGGACTCAGCAGGTCAGGTACCATCTGTGGACAGACAACGTTTGGCATCAGGACCCTACTTCAGATTGGAAAATGTAGGATGTTCTTCATATTACATGGAACCATATTCTAGAATAAGACAATGTCAATGGAAAAAGAAGGAAATCATTCCTGTTTTAGCGAGTGAAAGGCTAACAGCAGGTTGGAGACTAGCAAAGGGCATTCATCTGATACATAAAACCAGACCTAATTGGACTTAAAACCATAACTGGTACCTGGTTAGACTTCATATTGTCTGTACCTGAAGTTGATAATTTAGGCCTTGCTTCCTAATCACATTGTTACATCAGTTTAATCATTACTATACAACAATAAGTCGAGCAAAATTCTGTAAGTGAAGATACAAGGGAGAACAATGTGCAGTAAAATGAATAAAAAGAACAGACTGGAACAAAACATTTTCTCTCGCAACTGCAGATTTAGCAGAGACAAACACATAGAAAGTCAGATAGGTGAACAGAAGGGAGAGAGAAGACAGCACAGTAACAGCTTTAATCTTCTTTTGATCGCTTGATAATAAACAATGTGATGTGTGGCTGTCACAGCTTCAGACAGATAATGCAAGGTGCATGCTCCCCTCACACATACACAATATAGAATTGCAAAACACACAATTTAAAAGCTGTGCATGATTTCTTCGCACCAGATGACATTTTGGATATCCGTAACCTATTGGAAATGAATCACTGTCACAAAATGGCTCCCTTATGGATAATAAGCCATAACCAGTTCTAATGAAATATCAAATTGTAAATGTTTTGAATGCCAACGTAACCATTAAACCGGCCCATGGAGACGTAATTTGAAAGTATGAAAGCCATCAATTACTGCCCTGGAAGAACCCCCTCTGAATGTAGATCAGCAATTTGGAAGGATAGGCAGAAAGGGAAAGGAGGTTATATGGCTCTGTTCATGAAGGATGACATTATCTCCTTTCCATGTATTTCCCTGAAGGCAAAGTATTGGAGATGGTTGCAGTTTTTGAGGTACTAAACACTGGGGAAATACAAAATGGGTCAATTATTTCTGTACAGAATGTTTGGTACCAAGGAATCTTGGTTGCATCTGCAGTTTCGTCCTACACATGATGAGAAAGGAACTTGTCTCAAGAAGCGATGGATTGTAGAATGATTTTGAGGAGAGATGAGAAAGAGCAAGGAAAATAAATCACTGGGGGATATAGTTTAACAACTCCTTCTACCCCCTAAAAATCATGATGCAGAAAAAATGTTCAGAAATAACAAGGGCCTACAGCAAATGTACTGGAGAGGTTGTAAGTGACTTCATATAGATTGGATGAAATAAATTAGCAATGAAAGTGTTAAGAATACTTTTGTTGGATGTATTAAAACAGTTTATTTGATGAAACATCCGGACACAATAAATAAATTTCAGATCTGGTCTCATCAAATTAAATTGAATTGATCATTCATCGCTTTTTAAAGGATTCTGTTGGGAAAAATGGCCATTCATGATAGAATTTCACATTAACTTTGAGACTAAAGTGAGTGGTTGGAAATGTATCCACTGGTAGGGAATTAATTGGAAAGAAATGACAGATAGGATTAATATATAGTTGGAAATCAAAGGAAGTCAACACGGTTTTGCAGTGGGGAGATCCTGTCTAACAATTTGATTGAATCTTTCAATAAGGGTGTTGCAGTTGATGTGGTCCATATTGAATTTAATAACGCTTTTGACAACCTGGACCAAAGGTTTAAGATCCATAGGATACAGGGAAAGTTAACAAATTGGATCCAAATTGTCCAGGTAACAGGAAGCGGAGAGTAATGATGGAAAAACACAAAAATGCTGAAGTAACACAGTGGGTCAGGCAGCATCCCTGGAGAACATGGAGAGGTGACTTATCGGATCGGGACCCTTCTTCAGACTGATTCAGGGGTGTGAGGGAAGAAAGGTAGAAGAGTGGAGGGGCAGGTTAACCATGGCAGGTCATTGGTGAACAAAGTCAAGAGGGAGCGGGGGGGAAGGGTGCTGTTGATAGATAGATGGCTGGACACAGGTCAGAGATGAACACACATAAGAGAGTGTGTTATTGGTGTGTGGAAATCTAGGTTACAGGAAAATAATTAGAGGTATGTGAGAGCTGAGAACCAGCATGGGCTCAATGCCAAAATGGCCACATTCTATGTGGAATTGTAGAAATAAATCTGTATGCATTCTACCATTCCTTTCAAGATTTCTTTTTCTTCCCACCATTCTCCTGGGTAAAAGCACCTGAGAAAAATAAGCAATTCCATTTAGAAAGAATGCTGACGACTGATGCAAAACAATGATGATACACAGGACTCCATACCACTCCTTGAGCTTGTTCCATCATGCAATAACATCATGGCTGATCTATTCCTCAACTTCTCCACCCCTTCCACCTCCCCTGATTTATTTACCTATCTAATGCCTATCAATCGCAGCCTTGGTAATTTCAATTGATCAGCATCTCCAGATATCTGGAAGAGTGGACTCTCACTTTCCCATATTCTTTGTGTGCAAAGTGAACCCTTGGGGATTCCGGCAGCTTCAAGAGAAACTCATAAATTCTATTATTCCCAGTTGTACTCTGACGTATTCCCTATAACTGGAAATGTCTTCATCTCTCAGGAACTAATTCATCTCCCTTATGTGAGGCTCTGGTGAATTTACATTCATTGCACGTTTTGATAGTTTGTTCTAGAGACCAATGCTCACTGTGAAAGGAATTAATTTTAAACATCTAACCTAATTCTTTGCCTCAGTATATTTTTGTGTGTGTGATCCGACTCTTCCATTCATATCTCTCAGTTGAGCTTGACAAACAGGATGGAACCAAATCCATCCATCATTTCAAACATTTCAAACATGCATCCATAACATATTTAAAAGCATAAACAAATGTCTTGCTCTCCTTGAATCAAAACAGAAAAACCCTAGACTTAGGTTTCAGTGTAATTAAAATAGGTTTAATGCCATCCACTCTTTCTTTTTCGGCCCCCTTTGGTCGTGGCTGACCATGGGTGTCTCCAGGGTGCTATTCCCTACATGGACGACGCCTGTGCGTGACTTTGTTTAACGAGGGGAGACAGGTGCTCAGACAGCCACGCCACGATCCTTGACAGATCTGGGTCAGGATGCAGTGCCATGGAGTCCAAGACGACCAGAGACCCTTTTCTGCTGCATCCTTCATCCGCCTGCCCAGCCAAAGTGATGCTCATCTAAGGTCAGCAATCATCCTCCGCCAGTTCCACTAGATTTTGCTTTGGAATTTCATGCGGTCTCACAACTTCTCCGGAATACCTACTATCAAATCCAATTATTTGAAATTGGGATTGATGGTCAAATGGGTTTTACTTCAACGATTCTGCTGACAATAAAGAACTGTGATTGTCTTGTGAGAAGAAAAATATTTCCATACTGAACTTCTCCATGTGACTCACAGCAATTGACAAGGTAATTGGTAAATAGCTTCACAGAAATGACAAGACAAGGGATGGCCAGCTGCAAATAACATTTTCTCACTCACAATGGGCTTTTAGAGATAGAAATAGAGCCCCAATTATTTATATTTCTGCAGCCTCAAAAAATAAAAGGGTTTATTTAAAATTGATGGAAATGGTAATGGCCATTTGTAAAGATTAAAGTTAATATAAAAAAAGTGAAATAACGATCATTGGTTGGAATTTCACTACTGTATAGAGTTAAAGAAAATCTGTCTCCAACATTGTTAATGGGAAAAGAAAAACTTTAATTCAAATATAAGTAACTAGAAATCTGAAATCACTTGAGTGGCAATGTCTTAAATCAGACACACCAGGAACTGCAGATGCTGGAATCTTGCATAGAACCAAAAATGCTGGAGTAATTCAACAAGTCAGGCAGCATAACGTAGTGGGTCAGGCAGCATCTCTGGACAACATGGATAAGTGACATTTTTATGATCCATCTTTATGATACCCATGAAGCTTTAGCAAGTGATACATGCAAAGAAGTAATCCAACTTCTGTAACAACAAACAGCTCTGAATCATATGACCAGTCATAGATAATTGTATGTGACAAGCATGGAAATAATGTTTTTGGTCTAAATGAAAGACAATGTCTACCGATTTACACTTCAGGTGTATACTGATAATGCCAATGTAGAGCTCAGGACAGGTCTAGTTATATTTCTTGAAAAGTTATAGGGTGCAGACACTGTGTATATAAAATAAAAAGAGAAACTGAATATGCTAAACCAGCATCCGTGATGGGTGAAACCATGCCATTGTCAAAGTATAAAATTAGGCCCTTTGGCCCAGCTTGACCAGGTGCCCCATCTACTCTAGTCCCACTTGCCTGTGTTTGGCTCATATCCCTCTAAACCTTTCCTATCCATGTAATTGTTCAAATGCTTTTTATATATTGTTATAGTTTCTGCCTCAACTAACTTCTCCAGCAGCTCATTCCATATACCCACCATCCTCTGTGTAAAAATGTTGCCCCTCAGATTCCTATAAAATCTTTCCCCTCTCACCTTAAACCTACATCCTCTGGTTCATGATTCCCCTAGTCAATGTTTCAGGTTAACGAGTCCTCATGAGTGTTATTCGAGAAACAAGAATAGGTCAACGTTATAAGAAACAAGAAGGGAAGCAAAAAGCATTGAAGGTGAACAAAGTAAAGAGATAATCAGAAATTCTTTTAGAGCGAGGATCAAAGTTTTTTCACAATGGGCATCCTGATTTAAACCGCAATCAAATGGCAAAATACTGCACACACAGCACAGAAACAGGCACTTCTGCCCAACTCATCCATGCTGACCAAGATGCCCACATTTGGCCCATATCCCTCTAAACCTTTCTTATCCATTTACCTGCCCAGATGTCTTTAAACTGATGTTATTGTACCTGCCTCAACTACCAAAAAGCTGAAACCTGCTCGAAAGATGAAATAAAAACAGATGACACTGAAGATACTCAGCAGGTCAAGCAGCGTCTGTAGGGAGAGAAAAAAACATAGATATTGTATCAGGTCAATTACCCTTCTGCAGTTCACTGCTAGGATAAATTCAGATTAATGAACCCAATTCACTCAGTTTAGAGGGTCTACTATGAATAATACAATGGTTAGATTTCTATTTATGGCATATCATAAGAAACCCATAAAATAAATTACTAATGAGATAAGTTGTTTTAAGTGCAGCAACCTGAGAAATAAGAGGTTAGTGTATTTGTCTCAAATGAAGGCAAAGTATATTAGACAAATAACCACAATCTTATGAAAATATCCAAATGCATATGTATCCCATAGAGAAAATGGATTATTAGGAAAAACTGCTGATTTTTATTTGTGCCAGAGCAAAGATAATTGAATGAATAATTAATTGGATAGACAACAAAACTGAAAACTGCATGAACACTTTGTGTCAGTCCCACCTATTGTATAATTGCAACATTAGGCTGATCATAGATTCCAAAAAAATCAAAATAATCGTTGTATCTCTTGACATCTTGGAGTTGTTCTGATGTATGGTTCTTGCTGTAATGTAGGAAACATGGCAGTCATTGTGTGAGCAGCAAGTTTGAATAAGCAGCTGGTTGACTACGGTTAGATTATCTGCTCTTCTTAGTGTCGATTAAGGCATAAATAATGGCAAGGCCTTCTATCTATCTATACTATTACTAAAACTCTCATCTTGACCACACCCAGTTGGCTTTTTTTTTAAAACATTTGTGCAAAACCTGTGCCTTTTATCGCAAGGATTTTTCACCACCTTACTCACCGTTCTCCTCACCTCCAAGCGCACCAAGTTTTGTTCCGGTCGGTGGAAGATTACAAAAGTTATAAACGTTTAAACAATCATGGGATCAGCAGATTGGTCTTCTCGCCTGTCAGTCACCATGAAGGTAATGCCCCTTCTGGCATCCACTGGAGAATAAAATCCCGGAGGCTGGGCTGAGTCCCCAAGTGCTGATTGAGTGGAGTCGGGAAAGCCACTGTGTGGAGTCAGGAAAGCCACTGTGTGGAGTCGGGAGGTGCTGTGTGGTGCTGCGGCTGGTGGCCGCTGAGTGGAGTCCCATCCCCTCACACCCCCCAAACCAACCCCCTTCCACCCACACACCCACAGCCCCCCTTTACCCCTCCCACATTTGTCCCTCCTCCCTCCCACAACACCTCATTCCTCCAACAGCCCCCCACACCTCCACAGCATCCCCCCCACCCAACCACCACAACACACAACACCCCCCCAACCCAACCCCGCACCACCCCATCCCCCACCCACCCCCCCTCCCCACATCCCCCACACCCCTCCTCACCACCTCACCCCCTCCCACACCACCCCCCACCCCACCCCCACCACCCCCCACTCCATCCCCCCCACCCCCCCCACACTGCCCCCCCCCACCACCTCCCCCCCCCCCCCACCCCCCCCCCCCCCACCGCTCCCCCCCCCCACGTCACCCCTCCTACCCCCACAATCCAACCCTCCCCCCATGTCACCCCCTCTCCCCACACCCCCACACACCCTCCCCATCCCCCCTCCCCACCCCCTCCCCCAACCCCCTCCCCCCCACCCCCCCCCCATGCCACGCCCTCCCCCCCAACAACCCCCCCCCCGCCGCCACCCATTCCCCACATCACCCCTCTGCCCCCCACACACCACACCCCCTCCCCCACACCACCCTCCCCACAACACACCAACCTCCCCCACAACACACACCCTCCCCCACACCACCTCCCCTCTCCTCCACACCACAGTAGAATATTGCATTGGGGAATGGGTTGCATTGGGGGACCAGGCCTCCCATGTGATTGAGACCCAACGAGTTCCATGTAGTCTAGTTAGGGGTAAATTCACTGCTCCTCTTCAAAAATAATGCTAAGTGATCTGTCCACCTGAAAGATCCAACAGAATCTTGGTTCAATTCCCTCAGAATGGCACGGACACAGTTCAACACATTAACTTGCTGACAAAGAGACAGAGGAGCATGGCAGGAGCTGTAACCGATATCGAGTAAACTACATCTGTACATCCTACCCCAATTATTAATTGTTCCTATATTATTATACGAGTCCCCCTGTTAACATATATTGTACCTCATATTGCCGTTAAAAAATATAAAATGTTGTAGAAATGTCATCTTTCCATCTTACTATGAAGATATCATGCATAAAGTTGAATTAAATCTGACAGGATTTCAAAAATAATGTGACTGTGCCCAACAATTTTTTTCTAATTCTCCCATTGACAATAAAAAGGATTATGGTATATTCTATAAAGTTGCCTTCTGCCTGAAAAAAATTGCTTTCTGCCTCATGCTGTGTTGGCCAATTCATAACAAATCCGATTAAATTTTTATTTGAAGTCAAATGTAATGGTTGACGTGTTATTGAAGTTTTGTCAGGCTATTTTGTTACAGCAGGGATGTTTTCTATTAATTCAAAGTTATTCACGTGCATAAGTTGGAAACCATTTCAAAAATAAATGACAGTTACAACATTAGTCAAAAGGAGCCCATTATGATTCTAGTTAATAAATATGCAAGCGGACTAGTCACTTTGTGGAAATAATTGTGGACATGTAATGCAATCTTTAAAGAATACAGGACCTTGCTATTAATTATAGATGTATATAACTCTGTTAAAACAATTTTAATCTTATCATTTGCTGTAGACTTCTAGAATTGCACCAATATATTTAACATAGGTAAAACATTGTTATTCATAATGGGAGAGGAGTGATTTCTGCTTCAGGTTCACATCATCTGTCAGAATTCTGGTAATGATGAGAAGCTTATTGTCAGCTGCACAAATCAGGCCATTTGAGTCTATTTATTTTTAGCCACTGGTAGGCCAGTGAGCAGTCCAACCAGGAGACTGCTGATGTGTCAGAAAGAGATGATTGAACATTGTCTTGGAACGTGATGGCTCCTTAACTCTTTGAGCGTGCATGCCAACGAAGACAAGCAGTTAAGGATAAATAATGTAGGACAGAACAGCAGTGAGACCTTTGGGTAGTTTTATTTACTTCTCTGCTGGGGAGAGGTCCATGAAACTTGTTAAGACAATATATGGTGAATCATATTCATGCTACAGTTGGAGCAATTGAGACTTTTGAAGGGCATATTGAAGGACACAGGGGGCATCATGTCAGATAGTTAGTTTCTATTCACACACACACACATATATATATATATATATATATATATATTTTTTGAAGCTGTGATTTACTGTACTTTTAGATCCATAGATGCTACCTGATCTACTGACCTAACATTTTAGATTTTTATTTTAGATTTTCAGACAGTACAATTTGTTTTTGACTTTCATCAATACATTTTTATTTGTTTATTTTTGTTTAGAGATACAGTGTAGCAAAAGGTCCTTCAGCCCACTGAGTCCATACCAAGCACCTGGAGAAAACCCATGTGGTCACACTCCACACAACAGAACCCAAAGGCAGGATGGAACTTGGGTCTCTAGTGCTTATCCTCGTGCTAATATTTCCAGACTGAATCGTTACAGAAAGTGACGACTTGAAACTGTCCTGAAGCCTCCAGAGGTATCATCGTGACTTCATTTACTGAACTGTGCTAAAGTCAAATTTACTATTGGCAGCACTGCTGTGAAATAAATGCCAAAATCAAAGCTGGTTCATGAAAGCATCCATTTGTAATCAGTGACTAAATCTTTGAGATTCTTCAGCATTATATAATGGAAAGAAACATTATTTGTGGGAAAGAAAGAGGCTCTTTGTCTCCAATTCATTATAATATAATATATATATATTAAAATCTTGTATTTAGCCTAAATTCATTTTCCAACATTAAGAGTTGAACATAATAACCACCTCACAAGTATTGCTGTGATGACCGAATGTTATTTAAACCGTCCGATTACTGGAAACATCAAATGGAGTTTTCCCCCAAACAAATGAGTTTTGGCAGTAATAACAGACGTTCTGTATTATGTGCTGCTGCTGCTCGTACGAGAAATTGTCAAAAATCAATGGCACTTAAAAGAAGTGAAATATAAATAGATGGATGGAAAAAAGGCTTTATTTTTCAAGGATTGCTCGATACATTTTATACACTTTGCTCATCTCCATCTTTGTAACCTGATGTTTAACTCTCACGATTGATAAACCTTAGGGATTGTGCAGCCATTCTTTTGTAGATCTGCAGCAAGTAACAACCTGAACTGATTTTGGGAATTGGACTCATAAGAATCATACAGAATGGAAACAGAGCCTTTAGCCCAACTCGTCTATGCTGACCTAGATGCCCCACCTAAGATAGTCCCATTTCCCGTGTTTGGCTCATATCTCTCTAACCCTTCCTTATCAATGGACCTGTTAAATACTGTTATAGTACCTGCCTCAACTAACTTCT
This sequence comes from Leucoraja erinaceus, assembly GCF_028641065.1. Taxonomy (NCBI): domain Eukaryota; kingdom Metazoa; phylum Chordata; class Chondrichthyes; order Rajiformes; family Rajidae; genus Leucoraja; species Leucoraja erinaceus. Next base: position 20,409,925 of record NC_073380.1, read on the forward strand.
CTGGCAGCTTGTTCCAAAGACTCCACCCTCTGTGTGAAAACATTGTTCCAGTTGAAATTAAGTTGCCATTATTCTATCTGCAGGTGGAATGGAAAGTTACAGTGACAGTCCCATTTACTTGTGGGCAAAGATTGAATTCTGGAGCAGAGGCATGAGGGCTCAGCCCTGCTAAAAAAGCACAGAGATTCATGTCTGACTTGCAAAAAAAGCCTCCTGCACCAGTACACTCAGTGAGTTGTCCATGGGCATGACGGAGTGAATGATGCAGGATACAAATGCCCAACAGGTTAACACTTGGCCAAACTATTGGGGTTAGAATTTCTGCCTGCCTAACCACACTTTTCTTCCAGGCAGCACTGTGGCATAGTGGTAGGATTGGTGCCTTACAACGCCAAAGACCCAGATCTGATCCTGACTACGGGTAATGTCTGTACAGAGCTTATGACCGTGCAAGTTTTCACCGGCAGCTCCGGTTTCCTCTGACATTACAAAGAGGTACAGGTTTGTAGGTTAATTGGTTTCTGCAAATTGTCACCAGCGTGTAGGGTAGAACTAGTGTACTGGTGATCATTGATCAGTGTGGACTTAGTCGGTTGAAGGGCCTGTATCTATGCTGCATCTCTAAACTAATCTATACTAAGAATTTTCATTTGCTTAATGCATACCCAGAATAGACAGTCTTTGGCATCCAAGAAAGGAAAGTAAACTCGGATTTTGGTATCTTATTTTTCAAAGGAAACATTTCTCTTCACAAAACAGTATGCAGGAAATGAACATACGAAGTGAGCAAATTTTCCTGGGGCAGAGAGGGCCATGAGGGAGATTCCTACAATGCCACATGACAAGAGCAATTTATCTTTGTGATATTCACTGTCATTTGAAAGGCACCGTTGGAGAAAGGGAGGAAAATAATGATGTGTCTTTCATCATTCTACACTTAAGATTGAACTATTCATGGGGTTTATACTGAATGATAAAGTTTGCTCTGCTGCTTTGTCATCCCTCTCTTGCCAACTCACACCTAGTTGCAGAGGAGATCAGACCTTGTATAGTTCTGTCAGAAGGTTGGGAGATCCAAATTAAACAATACAAACAAAAAACACAAAGTGTTGGAATAATTAACCCGGTCAGGCAGCATCTATGGAGGATATGGATAGGTGATGTTTGGGTCAGGATGCTTCTTCAGACTGATTGTAGTGGGTAGAGGTAGTGGAGAAAGTTGGACAAAAAGTTGATGATGAGACAAAACATGGCAAGCGATAGGTGGATATAGTTGTGGGGGTTATATTGGTAAATAGGTGGAGAAAAGCTAGTGATGAAATGGAGGCAAAAGGATGTAAGGAGAGATGAGAACTGAGATGTGAAGTCAAAGGAAGGTGTATAGGTGAACAGAGACAGGAGGAATGAGAATGGATATGTCATAGTGGGAGATATAGATGCACACCTGAGTGGGGCACAGCAATGAAAGGGGAATAATGGAGAAAAGGAGTTTAGATTTTAGTTTAGAGATACAGTGCAGAAACAGGCTCTTCGGCCCACCAAGTCCACACCGACCAGCGATCCCCACACATTAACACTATCCTACACACATGGGACAATTTACACTTATACCAAGCCAATTAACCTACACAAACATTTTCAACAAGTACCTGCAAATTTGTACTGTCCCTGCCTGCTTCAAAGTCTTCACTGTCCATGTACCCAAAAATTGCAACGATTACTGGTCTTAATGACTACAGGCCTGTCACACTGACCTCTGTAGTCATGAAGATCCTTGAAAGGCTTGTGCTGGCCAAGCTGAAAAGTATCACAAACCAGCTGCTGAACCCTCTGCAGTCTGCATATCAGGCCAATAGATCTTTGGATGATGCAGTCAACATGGGTCTGCACTTCATCCTCCAGCAACTAGACCACCAGGGGACCAATGCGAGGATTTTTTTTGTTGATTTTAGCTCTGCATTCAACACCATTGTGCCAGAGCTACTACACTCCAAACTTTCCGAGTTGACTGTGTCTGAACCCATCTGTCAGTGGATTACCAGCTTCCTGACAGACAGGAAGCAGCATGTGAAGCTAGGACATCTCGGACCCGCAAACCCTCAGCATAGGAGCACCGCAAGGCTGCGTACGCTCCCCACTCCTCTACTCTCTCTACACCAATGACTGCACCACTACTGACTCATCTGTCAAGCTTCTCAAGTTTGGGGACGACATTGGACTGATCCAGGATGGGGAGGAATCTGCCTACAGACAGGAAGTGTCACAACTGGTGTCCTGGTGCCATCGCAACAACCTAGAGCTCAATGCTCTTAATAGAGTGGAATTGATTGTAGACTGTAGGAGAGCTCCCCCTCCTCTCACCCCACTCACCATCAACAACACCACAGTCACATCTGTGGAGTCTTTTAAGTTCCTGGGAACCATCATCTCCAAGGACCTTAAGTGGGGGGCTACCATCGACTCCACACTCAAAAAGGCATAACAGAAGATGTACGTCCTGTGATAGCTGAGAAAGCACAATCTGCCACAGGCAATGATGGTCCAATTCTATATGGCCATCGTAGAATTTGTCCTCACCTTCTCCATTATGGTCTGGTTTGACTCAGCCACCAAGCATGACGCCGGAGGCTGCATCGAATCGTCCGATCAGTTGAGAAGGTTATTGCCTCCATTGACGAATTGTACACAGCAAGGGCCAGGAAGCGAGCGGGAAGATCATGTCTGACCCCTCTCACCCTGGCCACAAACTCTTTGAATCACTTCGCTTTGGACTGTCAAAGCTGCCACAGCCAAACATAAAAACAGCTTTTTTTTCACAAGTAGTATCTCTACTCAATAACCAAAAATCTGTAGCCTCCTTTTGCTCTGGCATTTTATTTAATTCACATGTTTAATCAATAATGTTTTATTAATAATGTTTAATGTTTTATGTGTCATTCTTAACTGTCACTGTATGTCATGTTGTCACTTGTGGGTGGAGCAGCAAGGCAAATTATTTGTATGTGAATACTTGGCCAAAAAACTTATTAATTCATTCATCTGTAAAATTGGTCACAAAGCCTTCAATTTCCTCATCCAAATCATTGATATACAATGTAAAGAGTAGTGGACTGAACACCGTCCCCTGCAGAACACCTCTGGGCTTTGACAGCCAACCAGCAAACCCCCTTTATTGCCACTCTCAGCCATCTGCCATCCAAAGATAGACACAAAAAGCTGGAGTAACTCAGCGGGATAGGCTGCATCTCTGGAGGGAAGGAATGGATGACGTTTCCGGTCGAGACCCTTCTTCAGACTTTGCCTGTCCCACTATTACTCCAGCTTTTTGTGTCTACCTTTGGTTTAAACCAGCATCTTCAGTTTCTTTCTACATTTAACCTGCTATCCATGCTAGTATCTTCCCTCTGATACCAGGGCCTCTCGTCTTCTTAAGCAGCCTCATGCGCAGCACCTTATCAAAGGCCTTCTGAAAAGGGTCTGCTTTTGGGCTATGTAGTTGATACACTCAAAACTCAGTGTGGAAATGTCTGATTTGATAACTCAAGGTTAACCAGCTTCCTCTTAATAAAAATGAATAAAGCATCATTAATGATTGATTCAAGAGCCTTAAGGAACGATTTATTTCAACACTTCCATTATTCAACTTCAATGGGCTAATAGGCTGTGAACAAAACCTTTACTTTTTACCCAATTGGAGACCAATTTTGCAATTTTATTTCCACCATCAGAATTAGTAAATGAACTTGGGAAGCTGTAAAGAAAAAGGGAATAATTCAATTATTAACAAAAGAGATGAAAAATGTTGCATTTCTGAAATAATTCAAGAGCATAAAAAAATGAAACTGTAATACACAAGGTAACAAGGGGCTGCAATTATACATTATTTTAATGTTACCTCACTGGATATAATTAAGACCAGGTCCATGGAGATTTTAGGCAGGTGAAGGAAAGTTTGGTTAGAGAAGTATGTTTTAATCTCCATTTTCCACAGGAGATGAGAGAAGTGGTGAAGGTTAAAGCAAGAAATTAAAGAATCAAATGTCTAAAATAATGGCAACCTCTACTGGGGATTGGGGAAGACATGGGAAGAGAGAGTTAGACATGCACAAGTACTGGCTTCATAATGAGTTGAAGCAATGAGAAGTAATTCAGAGTCGGAAATCACAGTGTAGGCAGGGGCGATACAAATATCCTTTTATTAATTTGAGATTAATTTTCCATTAATGAAACTAGTTCTGGAACTTCAAGAACTTCAAGACTTCAAGAAAGAAAACAATGTTGAGAAATTACATAATGCCTAAAATATAATCCTAAATTATATAATCTTAAAATATCCCAAAGTACTTCACAAACAACTATTTAATGTGAAGAGCAGTGAGGGTTATTTATTAATTTATTACTGTAGTGTCAGCTTCTCTATTTACATCAACATTCTTGAGTTGAAAATGGTTGCTCTGGGGAAATTGAAAAATTGCAGCCATCAGTAATTTATCAAGCATTAAAGTGCATGAGGCAGTGCAAGTCCAATTTCCACCCTATCAACATTTAGGCACGAGAGGGATTAATCTCCACATTTCTATTACTTTGTACAGAAATAACAGAGAGGTGTAGTTGTATCATTTGTGAAGCTGTCAATAAGGTATCAAGGTCAGTGTTCCAACATTTTAAATTAGTGTTTTATGAATATTAACATGAAAAAATTATGCATTCTATAAACTTGCATAGACTGGTCACATTTGGACCCCATTTCTATTATTTCAAATATTATGTAATACAATTCAATTTTTCTGGTCTACTCAGACCCTCAGCCAAAGTTTTACGACAGGATCAAACAAATGTGTCAATATAACAACATTGTCTGCACCTCTAAACAATTAACTACATGAAAAGTGTCTTGGGGTATTTCTGAGAAAGTGTGATGTAATGGCAAGATTCAGAGAGACCTCGGAGAGCAAATCCATAAACCATAGAATATGGAATTGTACAGCACAGTAACAGCCCCTTAGACCCACAATGTCTGTGCCAATCATGGTGCCATTAATCTCCTCTGCCTGCATGCAATGCATATCCCTCCATACCCTACATGTGCACATGCCTATCTAAATAGCCTCTTAAACGCCATTGTTGTATCTGATGCCACCACCACCCTTGACAGCAATTTCTAGTCACCAAGCTCTCTCTGTGCAAAAATTCTCCCACATATTTCTTTTAAACTTTCTCCATCTGAACTTAAAGTTATGTTCTCTAGTCCTTGACACTTCCACACAAAGATAAAGGTTCTGGCTGTCTGCCCAATCTATGCCTCTTATAATTTTGTGTTTTTCTATGAAGACTCCCTTTAACCTCTGACGCACCAGAGAAAACAATTCAAGTTTGTACAAATTCTCCTTGAAGCGAAGACCCTCTGATCCAGGCAGCATTCTGGTGAACCTCTTCTCTCCCGTTACCAAAGCCTCCAAGCCCTACCCAAATTAAATAAAGATGCAACATCGCCTCCTGCACCTTATACTGCACCAATGAAGGCAAGCATGTTTGCTTTCTTTATCACTATATTTACTTGTGTTGCCACTTTCATGGAACTATGCACTTTGAACATGCGATCCTTCTGAACATCAATATTATTAAGGGTCTTGCCAGTAAGTATATATTTTCCTCTTACATCTGGCCTCCCAAGATGCAACACCTCACACTTGCTCAAATTAAAGTCCATCTCCATCGCCATAGTCCTTCGTAAGAGTCAACACAAGTGGAAAGGATAGTTAAAAAAAAGGTATTTAGTATCTTTATTTCATAGGCTGTGGTATTAAGTTTAAGAGTGAAGACATTATGATGCAGACAAATAGGATCAGTAAATGTAAGCATGGGCGATGTGGGTTGAAAGCCTAGTCAAAAATTTAATGTCATTTGCGTTAGCGTGCTGAGGCACAGTTATAATGAAAATCTTGCTTACAGCAGTATAACAAGCACGTCAACTCAGACAACACAGAAAAACATAAATTGTAGATACATTAGACCTAAATTATCCAAAACAGAAAACAGAAAAAGACTATGCAACATATTTTCCTTCTTAATCTCAAAAACTGTCCTTAAATATTAATGTTAGTACTCTGACAGAATCTGTTTTAGGTTAATGAGAGGGATAGGAGTGGAGATTGTGGGTGCCTTGATGAAGATCGTTGCATCTTCTCCAGACACAGGTAATGTACTGGAGTGGAGGGGAGTTAATGTTTGTTCCTTTGTTTAAGAAGAGAAGAAGAAATAATCTAGGAATTTATAGGGCATTGAGCCTCACATCAGTGGTAGGGAAGCTATTGGGGAAGAGTTACTTCCATTTGGAAGAGAATGGGTTAATTAGGGATAGTCAGAGCGGTTTTGCACATGGTAGGTCATGTCTTACTAAACTGATTGAGTTTTATGAGGAGGTAACAAAGGTGATCATTGAGGGTTGTTGTTATTGTCCACATGGATTTTAGTAAGCCATTTGAAAAAGTCCCCAATGGTAGACTGATCCAGAAGATTAAGATGCAGGGGAATAAAAGTGACTTGGTCATATAGATTCAGAACTGGCTTACTGATAGAAGATACAGGTTGTGCTGGAAGAACTAATGTTCAGGCTGGAGGTCTGTGTCCAGTGGAGTTCCGTAAGGATCTCTGCTGGCAACAGTGCTGATGTGATATATATAAATGACTTGGACGTAAACATAGATGTGTTAGTTATTAGATTTGCAGATAACACAAAGATTGCAGGTGTGCAGATTGTGAGGAAGACTATCAAAGTATACAATGGAATATAGATCAGCTACCGAAAAGGGAGGTGAATGACAGTTTCATCCGAGTAAGTGTGATGAGTTGCACTTTGGATGATGTGGAGACTTTGGAAAGAGTGCAGTGGAGGTTTACCAGAATGATGCCTGGATTAGGGAGTATTAGCTACAGGGAAAGGTCAGACACACTTGGTTGTTTGCTCTGAAATGCCGGAGGTTGCAGGGTAAATAAAATTGAAAGAGGCGAAGATAGGGCACACAGCTAGAACCTTTCTCACAGCATGCAAAAATAATACTAGAGAGCATAGCTTTAAAGTGAGAGGGCAAAGTTTAAGTGAGACCCGTTGGGTCCCATGTTCACATGGGAAGGCTGATCCCCCAAATAAATATTCCACCTCTCCACCAATTCCAATATTGCTGGCCAGTAGGGGGAGGGCATTCTGGACCGCTAGTATGGGTGTTGTTATGGGCAGAAGGGACTAGTTTTCAGAGGGCTAGTATGGATAATGTGGGCCAAATGGATTATTGGGCTGGCAGCTGGACTGGTGTGCTGGCAGCTTAGTCACTCAGGCCTAGTGGGCAGGCAGCTCAGTCACTCAGGCCTGGTGGGCTGGCAGCTCAGTCACTCAGGGCTGGTGGGCTGGCAGCTCAGTCAATCAGGGATGGTGGGCTGGCAGTTCATTCACAGATATTCCTTGAAATTCCATTTCAAGCAGCGTGCAGGCTACCAAATTCAATTTCGTAACATTTCAAGCAGGGTGCAGGCCACCAAAATCAATTTCATAGCATTTCAAGCAGAGTGCAGGCCAGCAAACTCAATTTCATCGCATTTCTAGCAGAGTGCAGGCCATCAAACACAATTTCATCGCATTTCAAGCAGTGCAAGCCATCCAGCTCAATTTCGTAACATTTTAAGCAGTGTGCAGTCCAGCAAACTCAATTTCATAGCATTTCAAGCAGAGTATAGGCCAGCAAATTTAATTTCATAGCATTTCAAGCAGAGTGCAGGCCAGCAAATTTAATTTCATAGAATTTCAAGCAGGGTGCAGGCCAGCAAATTCAATTTCATAGCATTTCAATCTCCTAATAAATCATTTATTGCAAGTACATTGCAGACACTGACTGACTCACGTCCAGGCAACCGGAGTGTTATAGTCCTGCCTCCCCCCCCCCCCGGAAGGGGCATTACCTTTATCGTGGTGATTGACAGGCGAGTGGACCAATCAGCTGATCTCAAGATTTTTTAAACACTCAGAACTTTTATATTTTTTATCGATCGGAAAAATGCTCGGGGCTGCCTCAGCGGAGGAGGACTCCGCTAAGTAAGATGGCCAAAAATAATAGTGATATATGGCAGCGTTTTTTTTTTAATCAATATACAACGCAGATAGGAAGTGGTCAAGATGAGACTTTTAGTTATATAAATATGCTGGGCAAGTATTTTACATCTAGATTGATGAGTGCCTGGAATTCATTGGCAGGTGCGACATTGAGGCACATGATACCAAGAGCAACACCTGCGTATCTGCTTGCACAAAATCCATATCCCTCCATTCCATTTATGTACATATTTTTATTCAAAAGTCTCAAAAATGCCATTGTCATATCTGCCACCATCACCAACCTTGGCAGCGTGTTCCAGGCACTCACCACCCTCTGTGTAAACAACATGCCCCACACACTTACATTAAACTTTGCCTGTCCAACCTTAAAGTTATGCCCTCTAGTATTTGCTTTTTCCATCCCACAAAGCTGAGATAACTGTTGAAGGCTGAGTGATTTGGATCAGAGTGGGGTAGATCAGACGGGATTGTATGGAAATGGCAGGGGGTGGGGGTTGAATTGGGGGTTGTGGGGAAAAGTAACAAGAAGTGAAAAGTGAAGGGAGGTTTTAGAATCCAGGATCTGTTGAAATTTGTGATTTTTGGCACATGAAAGGAAGGAAAATAATTAATCTGCTTGCACTGAATACAGCAATTAAAAAGTAGAACTATGAACCATGACAGCTCTCAGGTAGTATGTGAGAACTACTGCAGAGAGATAGACAAGAGGATACAAACAGCATGGGATAAATAGTTTATCTCAGGATGCAATGTCAACGGAATCTCTAGAAATGTTAGATAGTTTGAATGTATCTGCCATCCTGCAGTGTCCAAATTGTGAAGGGGAGAATTGGAGTAGCAACCTATGCAGTATGAGTTAGAGCTGAAAATGTTTGGCAAGGAAAGATATGTAGCACAGGATTAGGCCCTTCAGCCCACAATGCCTGTTTCAAACATAATGTTAGGTTAAACTAATCTCCTCCTATGTTGAGTTTTGGTCAAAACCTTATCCAAGATGACTGGGGAAGAGAGACCACTGAAAGTGAATAAGCCAAAACGGGTAGATATAAATCAGAAGAGAATCTCTTCTTCTCTGCAGCATTCTTAGAAGAGTACTGGCTGTGAAAGGAACAGTAAATGAAAACCAGAAAATGTTTTGAGGAATAAGAAGTAGAATGACTTATTGCACAATTTCCTGTACGGATATGCTTTTGAAAGCAGAATAACTTATTACATTATTACTTATTGTTCAATTACATTTGTGGTCATTGCTGATCTTCAAAATGGTGATGATTAAATGGATGATCGAGCTATGGCAATGATATTGAATGCCAATGATATTGAATTCGCTAAACTTCTATGCGTTGGGAATGACCATTGCTTGACGTTTGTGTGGCACAAATGTTTCTTGCTGTTTAACAGTCCACAGATGTTCAAGACTTTGAATCAAATGGACAGAGTTGATATTATTATTACTCATGGAGTTATCCATCCTTCTAATATTCAATAGGCAGCTTTCGACCAAAGGAAGGCCTGGCAAAAAGTACTGAAATAATTCCTGGTGCTGTTTGATGCTCAGGCTATGCATAACACTTGGGGATTTACATTGTTCAGTTCTGGTATCTCTTTTAACAGCAGGAAAAAAATCAACATACTCAAAATCTTTAATAACTATTTCACGTTTCCATAGAAAGATCCCTTTTAACCACCTTTCATCCTTGTAAAGCTTATGTTAGAGTTATTCCAATTTAGTTGTCAAAGTTCCTTTGTTGCCACCACAGGCTGTCACCTGTCTTCTGCTGATAAATCACTGAAAGGTCTTCATTGACTCTGTTTGTCACAGAGTTGCCAGGACCAAGCATTTCAAAGGGATATTTAGCTTTGGATTTCGGGCTTTGAAGGATAATACAAAATAAAGTGAGTGAAATATCATCCCAGATAAAAAATGATAACAAAAAAATCTTCAAAGAAAAATGACTTATTTTACTAACATGTTATTGGACTGAAGCTTTCATGTTGGAAAATTGCTCTTGGGTCAGTCTCCCATCAACGTATCAGATCTTCTCTGCCCAAGTTCTTTCATGATGAGGCAAATCAATATTTTAAATAAACTTCTGCTCATCATGACTTTGCATCTGCAAGGTCAGGAAAGTGCACTTCTGCAATCTTTGCTAAGTTAACTAACTAATGTGAAAATTTACAGCTCCAGGTAACTGAAAATCTACAGAATAGCAATAGTAAAAAATAGCCAAGATTCTGCTCATGCTTGGGATCCAGTAATATGTACTAAATTGTTAATAATATACATCTGAAACTAACTGACCCTTGTATTGCACTCCCCCAACATCGGGAATTTTTTTCCAGCATCTAGCCTGTCCAATCCCTTAAGAATTGTATATGTTTCTATATGATCCCTTCTCACCCTTCTAAATCCCAGTGAATACAAACATACTAGACCCATTCTTTCATCATATGTCAGTTCCGCCATCCCGGGAATTAACCTGGTGAACCTACGCTGCACTCCCTCAAAAGCAATAAAGCCCTTCCTCAAATTAGGAGACCAAAATTGCACACAATACTCCAGGTGCGGTCTCACTGGGGCCCCGTACAACTGCAGTTGGACCTCCTTGCTTCTAAACTAAAATCCTCTCACAATGAAGGCCAACATGCCATTAGCTTTCTTCACTGCCTGCTGTACCTGCATTTCCTAACTAATGTGGATTCCCTTCAGTTCCTCCCTCCCACAAGATCCTCGGTCTCCTAGTATTTTTGGGAGATTATTTGTGTCTTCCTTAGTGAAGACAGAACCAAAGTACTCGTTTAACTGTTCTGCCATTTACTTTTTTCCCATTATAAATTCACCTGTCTCTGACTGTAAGGGACCAACATTTATCTTCATGCTGTTTCTAATACCATACAGCCATGCAGCACAGCAAAAGGCCCTGTGTCCCACCATGTCCATGCTGACCATCAAGTACCCATGTAGACTGACCTCATATCCAGCATTTGACCTGTGGTTGAGTGTGCCTTGGTGATTTGGTTGCTCATCCAGATACTTCAAATGTTGTGAGAATCTCTCTCTCCAGAACTTTCTCGAGTAGTGCATTCTGCGCAACTTTCACTCATTTGGTGAAAAGCTTTCCTCTGATTCCCTCTAACCCTCTATCCCTGCACCATGAACTATGCCCTCTATTACCAAGCCAAATTTGCCAACGTGCCTTGCATTTCATGAGGTCTAAACCTTTGGACGCAGCTCCTATGTGAGTTCCATGTCGATATATCAATTACATTGTCCGCATCAATACATTCTGTTACTTCTTCAATCAAATTAGTTAGACTATCTCCCACCTACAAAACCATGATAATTCCTCAATCAACCCCTATATTTCTATGTTTAAATGCATCCTTTCCCCCTCCAATTCTTTTCCAAATAACATCCCTACTACTGACATTGGACTTGCTTACAACCGAACATAGAAAGAAAAACTAGAACAGTCCAGTAGGCTGAGTAGGCATCGATATGCAAAAGCACATGGGAGAATTGGAAGACAAAATTGCATCTATTTTCATGCATGGAGCGGAGGAGACTGCACTCCAGGACCTGCTGTGCACAAACAGAGTGTGTTTCATGCCACGCTGTCATTGTGCTTTGACAAAGTCTTGTTAAGTGAGTAGTGCAGTTATCAGTCAACATTTCATGCTGTTTGCCTTTCATTTCTCATACTCCCTGAAGCATTCAAGAAAAAGCAACTAAAATGGAATGTTCCATTTTGATCCCATGCCTTTGCAATGCTCATGCATTTAAAAAAACAAAATCTTGCCAATTTTCAATCATCTGGCAATAATGCCTTTTTATCAGGTCTTGGTTTGCACACAGAAACCTTATCCGCATTATTAGATAGATATAGATATGCCATTTATTGTCACTATACATGTACAGTGAAAGTGAAAGCTGCTCGTACTCAGTGGCACAAAAAAACAAGAAACAGAAAAAACAAAAAACAGAAGGGAGAAGGGGGGGGGGGGATGGGGGCGGGAATAGGTGCACAATTTCTGCGGCGCTACATACATATATACATATATACAGATGGAAGTCCGTGGTGTTGGGCAGTGAAATCAGTGCATGTGTGAATTAGAATTAATAGTAGTTATAATTCTCGGAAAGCAACTATTCCTGAGTCTATTTGTCCTGGATTTGATGCACCTATAGCGCCTTCCAGAGGGCAGCAGGTCGAACAGTCCAAACGCAGGATGGGAGCTGTCTTTGATGATCTTCTTTGCCCTGCTAAGGCAGCGGGAGGTGTAGATGTCCATCAGGGAGGGGAGAGGGCAGCCAATGATCCTCTGCGCTGTCCTAGTTACCTCTGAAGCCTCTCCCTGTCTGCCATGGTGCAGCTGCCATACAATGCTGTAATGCAGTATGTCAGCAGGCTCTCGATGGACGAGCGGTAGAAGGTCAGCAGCAGGTTAGAGTCCAGGTTGTGCTTCCTGAGGACCCTCAGGAAGTGCAGCCGCTGCTGAGCCTTCTTGATGACCGCTGTCGTGTTGCCCGTCCAGGAGATATCAGCAGCGATATGGACGCCGAGAAACCGGAAGGTGTTGACCCTCTCCACACACTCGCCGTTGATGTCTAGGGGGGCTAAGTCGGTGCTGTGCCTCCTGAAGTCGACAATGAGCTCTTTTGTTTTCCTGGAGTTCAGAGCCAGATTGTTTTCTGAGCACCAGGTTGTCAACTTCAGGACTTCCTCTCTGAAGGCTGCCTCGTCTCCCTTTGAAATAAGTCCGACCACAGTAGTGTCATCAGCAAATTTGACGATGCGGTTGTTGTTGTGGGCCGGACTACAGTCGTAGGTGTAGAGACAGTATAAGAGGGGGCTTAGCACACAGCCCTGTGGGGAACCGGTACTCAACCTGCGAGTGGAGGAGAGGTGGGGGCCGAGTCTCACAGTCTGGGGCCGGTTGGTGAGGAAATCCTTAATCCAGGCACATGTGAGAGTGGGGAGGCCGAGAGTGACCAGTTTACCTATGAGAATGTCCGGGATGATTGTATTAAAGGCTGAACTAAAATCCACAAAGAGCATCCGGACGTAGCTCTGCCCCTGCTTAACTGTTCATGTGCGTGTTCAGAATGAATGTAGACAGGATATTTGATTGCCAATCACAATTATTTTGACTTCTATTCCTAGCAACCATTCGGACTGCAGACCATTTTGCCTCTTTCAAATCCAAAAAAATTAGGGCCAATCTCACCTGGCTCAGCAGAAATACAAAGATGAAACGTGGTGTCATCTTCAGCATGATACTTCACTGCAAAACTTATTGAGTCTTCAGCTGTTCCCAAAGCTCAATTCCAACATTACATCCACTTAGGTTATATTACACCCTGTCATTTTGTTAGCATGATCTTCACAGATCTTCACTTAGCCTAGTCACAGTTTAAGAATAAGTGGTAGGCCATTTAGGACTAAGGTGAGGAAACATTTTTTCACCCAGAGAATTTTGAATCTGTGGAATTCTCTGCCGCAGAAGAGTGGAGGCCAATTCACTGGATGTTTTCAAGAGAGAGTTAGATTTTGCTCTTTGAGCTAAAGGAATCAATGGATTTGGGGAGAAAGCAGGAACAGGGTACTGATTTTAGACGATCAGCCATGATCATATTGAATGGCGGTGCTGGCTCGCAGAGCCGAATGGCCTACACCTGTGCCTATTTTTCTGTTTCTCTGGTTAGAAGGCAGGTATGGGGTACTGATTGTGGATGATCAGCCATGATCACATTGAATGGCGGAGCTGGCTCGAAGGGTCGAATGGCCTACTCCTGCACCTATAGTCTATTGTCTATTGTCTATGACACATGGGTGAAGTTTTTATTATTTAAAATATTGGGAACAGTTTTTTATTATATTGATTGTAGGTGGAGGCTTTAATCAAAAGCATTGTACAGTAATTTGGTTTAGTTTAGTTTAGTTTAGTTTAGTTTCGTTTAGAGAGATACAGCGCCAAACAGCCCACCGAGTCCACGCCAATACCGATCCCCATACACTAACAATATCCTGCACATTAGGAACAATTTACAATCTTTACCAAAGTCAATTAACATACAAACCTATACATCTTTGGGGTGTGGGAGGAAACCAGAGTACCCAGAGAAAACACATGTAGACACGGGGAGAATGTATAAACTCGGTACAGACAGCACCGATAGTCAGGGTCAAACCTGGATCTCTGGCTCTGTAAGGCAGCAGCTCTAACGCTGCTCTATTGTGACACACCTTGTATAATTGTATAGTGTAAATTTAATGTAATTGATGATAAGGTTAAGCCAATTGTAACCTTTGATAAGGGTAAATTTAATGTGGTCACTTGCAGTTTGCTTTATTTAAAAAAAATCTAGAATAAATCTGGAAAATGCTAAATGGAAATGGAAATATTTGTGGTAAACTGCAAGAAAGGAGGGACACACTAGAAACACAAGATGAGATTGCTTAGCAGAAGGCCATTAAACCCATTTGAATCCTCCAGAAAACTGGATCTACAGTAATACTTGTATTCTATTACTTCCTACAAGGCAAAATCAGGAGGCAGTTCAAATGTCAGCGAAGCATCACTCCCTGACAAGCTCAATGCATTCTACGCTTCCTTTGTTAGGGAGAATACTGATGTGCCTTCCCGAGCCCCCATTCGCCATGATGTTATTTCGGTCACAGTTACAGTCAGAACATCCTTCAGAGGGGTGGACCCTCGGAAAGCGCCTGGGCTTGATGGTATACCCGGCCATGTTCTGAAAACCTGTGTGGACCAACTGGCTGGAGTTTTTACAGACATTTTCAACCTCTCACTTCTGAGGTCTGAGGTTCCCACCTGCTTTAAAAGGGCATCAATAATACCGGTTCCCAAGAAGAGCAAGGTGACGTGCCTCAATGACTAAAGACCAGTGGCACTAACGTCTGTGGTGATGAAGTGTTTTGAGAGGCTGATCATGGCTTGAATCAACTCATACCTCGACAAAAACCTGGACCCACTGCAGTTCGCTTACCGACACAACAGATCAATGTATTGGTGAAAATGTTTCAGCCGCGATAACAATCAGCACGGAAGCACCTCAAGGCTGCGTGCTCAGCCCCCTGTTGTACTCACTCTATACTCATGACTGCGTAGCCGGTCATAGTGCAAACTCCATCATCAAGTTCGCCGATGACACCACTGTTGTGAAACGTATGATGGAGACGAGGCAGAGTATTGAAGTGAGATCGACCGACTGACCAAATGGTGCAGGCACAATAACCTGGCTATCAACACCAGCAAACCCAAGGAACTGATTGTGGACTTTGGAAGGGGTAGGATGGGGACCCACAGTCCAGTTTATATCAACGGGTTGATGGTGGAAAGGGTCAAGAGCTTCAAATTCCTGGGCGTGCATATTTCCGAAGATCTCTCCTGGTCCCAGAACACTGACGCAATTATAAAGAAAGCACATCAGCGCCTCTACTTCCTGAGAAGATTACGGAGAGTTAGTATGTCGTGGAGGACTCTCGAACTTCTACAGGTGCACAGTAGAGAACATGCTGACCGGTTGCATTGTTGATTGGTTCGGCAACTTGTGCGCCCAGGAGTGGAAAAGACTGCAAAAAGTTGTAAACACTGCCCAGTCCATCATCGGCTCTGACCTCCCTACCATCGAGAGGATCTACCACAGTCACTGCCTCAAAAAGGCTGGCAGCATCATCAAGGACCCACACCATCCTGGCCATACACTCATCTCTCTGCTGCCGTCAGGTAGAAGGTACAGGAGCCTGAAATCTGCAACATCCAGTTTCAGGAACAGCTTCTTCCCCACAGCCATCAGACTATTAAAATCAACTCAAACAAAAATGTGAACTTTAAAGGGGGGAGAGAGGAGAGGGGGGAGAGGAGGGGGGGGGGGGGGGGGGGGGGGGGGAGGGGGGGGGGGGAGGAGAGGGGGGAGAGAGAGAGAGAGGGAGAGGGAGAGAGAGGGAGAGGGGGGGAGAGAGAGAGAGAGAGAGAGAGAGAGAGAGAGAGAGAGAGAGAGAGAGAGAGAGAGAGAGAGAGAGAGAGAGAGAGAGGAAGAGAGAGAGAGAGAGAGAGAGAGAGAGAGAGAGAGAGAGAGAGAGAGAGAGAGAGAGAGAGAGAGAGAGAGAGAGAGAGAGAGAGAGAGAGAGAGAGAGAGAGAGAGAGAGAGAGAGAGAGAGAGAGAGAGAGAGAGAGAGAGAGAGAGAGAGAGAGAGAGAGAGAGAGAGAGAGAGAGAGAGAGAGAGAGAGAGAGAGAGATGCTGTGTCTTTCTCAGCTCCAGTGGCTGAGAAGTTTTAAGCAGCCTTTCAATGATTCTGTCGATGGGAAAGGAACAGAGGCAGAGGGGCTTCATAGTTTAACTTATTGTTGGACTGTTGAAACATTCCTTTGCTTTAAAAATTCCTCCACAAGTGTGAAAATCCCTGAGACTTCTCTTCATTGTCGAGGGAGCGGCTGTCATTGGCGGACTGCCAAGAGTGCCTGGAGAACGAGTGTGTGAAGTTTTTCGGTGCCTTTGTCATGTTTTGGCACTGTTTCTCTGCCCTAAAGTCATTTTGAACAGTGCGGCTGCCTGGCTTAATGTGAAGAAGGTGCTTTTGCGTTCGGCAAGACAGGGTGAGCTGTTTTCGGATGTGGATGAACTTGGGAACTTTCCTGCTTCAGCTGGAGGACTTTGCTTTTTGAGGATTGCTTTGGACTGTGACTGTCCCTGGGAATTAATTTGCTGAGCTGCTGGGGTGCCGGGAGGAACTGATGTCATCTGGGTTGGAGGTTGAGCCTCCACTTCAGGGATCTCCCGAGGGTACTACAAGATCAGGTGATAGGGTAGACCCCTCTGGAGCTGTGTCCTCTGGGCAGGGGGATGTCCTTTCGTCTCAGGGGCCCTCCGAGGGAGTTATCTCATCGTGCGTTGAACTTTGCTCTCCTGGGGGTGTGTCCTCTGGGTCAGAGGAGGTCCCCTCATTTCAGAGGCCTACTGAGGGTGTTGGCACGCTAGAGGGTGGGGTAAGCTCCCCTGGTAGTGTGGACCCTGAGACGGGGGATGAGCAGAGTCAGCCCGAGGGGGTGGGGGGATCAGGGGGAATGGTGTACCAATCTGTGCTCCATATTAGAGCCAATGGAGGTGCTGGGGTGTGTACTGTACTGCTGGCTGAGTTGGCAGGGGAGAGTAAAAAGCAAGTGGAGAGGCTCTGGGTGTTGCCAATGGAGGGCGTGCATTAGGTGCTGTGGAGGTCGGAGCTATTTCAGGCAGCGATCCTCTTTCAGATTCTGGGGGTACCAGTGTACCACAGACCCTGGGAGTGCCTCTTGTTTTTTCATCCCCAGGCCCAGATGTAGAGGGTGAGGGCAGAGCGCAGGAGCCCAGCCAGTCATTGGGCTGCGTGATGCAGATAGGGGCTTCGGGATCCTTCCCCGGCATTGATCCTGGGGGTGGTGTCATGCCGGAGGAGGGGGAGAGTGATGGGGACAGTTTGTGTGGAGGGGCTAGCGAAATTCCAGAGAGCTCTGGTCTTTTGACTTCTGACAATGATCTTGGTGATGCTGAGCTTGTTGTGTCAGGTGCGAGTAACTTGGCTGATAGCCCAGGATCCAAGGACGAGTCCCATGCAATTGTTCGTGAGTTTCGAGAGTTTCTAAAAACAAGCCGTAACAACAGAACAAAAACTGAGGCTGCTAAGAGACGGTGGGCTGATCTGCTGGTTTTAGTTAAAACTCTCGAGGCTATCCTTGCCACCAAGGATAGTGATCTTCCTGACTCTGAGAACTGCCAGTTTGGGGACTTTTTGGAGTTCCTAAGAGAGAGGGCTACAGAGCCCACGACGAGAAGTGTGAGGGTTTCAATTTAGTGTGCCTGTGCATTCAAAGTAGCCACATTAAACTTAAACGGGAGTAGGGCGAGTTTTCGCAGATTCCAGCTTTTATCAGTCCTTGGGGAGGGGAAATTTGCAGTGTGTTTTCTGCCGGAGACACATACCGTTGTTAGTGATGAACTCACCTGGAGATTGGAGTGGGAAGGAGAGGTCTACATGAGTCATCTTAGCTCAAATTCGAGTAGGGTGGCCATTCTGTTGGCTCAGAATGTCCTGCCAAATGTTATAAAAGAAGTTGTTCCAGGATGTTTGCTCCATTGTGCTGTGAGCCTGGATGGCATGCCGTTGCATTTCATTAATGTGTATGCCCCCAGCTCCGGCACGATGCAGGCCGGCCTACTTTAGGAGGTGACTGCTCTGTTGAGCACTATTGATAGGGGAGAGTGTGTCTTCCTTGGGGAGACTTTAATTGCACACTTGAGGTGCGAAATCGTTCTGGTACTCAGTTTGCCCTTGCTGTAGCAAAGAAGCTGAGAGGGTTGATTGATTCTTTTGAGTTGGTTGATGCGTGGCGGGACCTCAACCCAGACTCCACTGCTTTTTCGTGGAGGTCTGAGGGCGGTGGTTCCCGCATTGATTGAATATATATTTCCCGAGCGTTTGTTTCCCGTGTCTCAGCAGCCTCAATGCAGCTGGTGCCATGCTCGGACCACTGTCTGGTGCGTGTGGATTTTAATCCAGCGTGCGCTCAGGGCCGGGTCTGCGTACTGGCACTTTAATAACCGGCTGCTGGAGGATCGGTGTTTCCGGGAGTCATTCAGTCGGTTTTGGGTGAGGTGGAGAGAGAGGCAGAGGTGCTTCTCTTCCCTTAGGCAGTGGTGGGATGTGGGGAAAGCTCAAATCCATCTTTTTTGTAAGGAATACACGTGGGGGTCGACCGGGCGGCGGGACTCAGCGGTCGAGAGGCTTGAGAGGGAGCTGATGGACGCAGAGTCTCCCCTGGGTCAGGTTGGAAGTGACTCTTGCGAATGGGGTGTGTTTCAGGAGAAGAAGGAAGCCTTGAGGAACCTACAACTTGAGCGGTCCCGAGGCGCTTACGTGAGGGCGCGGGTCCAGATGCTGGATGATCTGGATCAAGCTTCGCCTTTCTTTTTCTCTCTGGAGAAGGGGCGGGGAGCCCGCAAGCAGCTCGTGGAGCTGCTCGCAGATGATGGCTCCTCTGTCACGGATCCAGAGAGGATTAGAACCTTGGTCAGGCCCTTTTATGGATCCCTGTTCTCCGCAGGTGGATTCAGCGGGGAAGCTCAGCAGGACCTGTGGGAGGGTCTACCGATTGTAGATAGGGAGGTGGCCGATCTTCTTGATGGCCCTTTATCTTTGGAGGAGTTGACTCGTGCATTGCATCAGCTCAGGAGGGGTAAGTCCCCAGGGCTGGATGGGCTGACAGTAGAGTTTGTAAGAGCCTTCTGGGGTATCCTGGGGGGTGATTACATGTTGGTTCTGGGGGAGAGCCTGGCGACCGGGGAGATGCCCCTCTCGTGGCGTAGAGCAGTTGTTGTCCTGCTGCCCAAGAAGGGGGAACTCCGCTTGTTGAAAAACTGGCGCCTGGTCTCTCTCCTATACACAGAATATAAAGTTTTTGCACGGGCGATGGCAAATCGCCTGGGCTCCGTGCTGTCTCAATTGATTCACCATGACCAGTCCTACACAGTCCCTGGTCGGTCCATTAAGGATAACATCCACCTGGTTAGGGACCTGATTCATCTAGCACAGGGTACTGGTCAGTCAGCTGCGTTTCTGTCTCTTGATCAGGAGAAGGCTTTTGACAGGGTAGAGCATGAATACCTTTTCGAGACGTTGCAAGCGTTTGGATTTGGACCGCATTTTGTGGCCCGGGTCCGCCTTTTGTATGCTGCAGTGGAGTGCCTTGTGAAGGTTAATGGTGCGTTGTTGGCTCCCTTTCATTTTGGGAGGGGGGTCCGTCAGGGGTGCCCCATGTCAGGTCAGTTGTACTCGGTCTGTGTGGAGCCGTTCCCGTGTCTTCTTCGGAGGAGGTTGACAGGCCTGGCCCTACCTGGCCCGGGGGTGGAGGTGGTTCTTTCGGCCTATGCCGATGATGTACTCCTTATGTTCACCGATCCTGTTGACCTGCGGAGGATGCGTGACTGCCAGAAGATTTTCTCGGCTGCATCTTCTGCCAGGATTAATTGGAGCAAGTGCTCTGGACTTTTAGTGGGTCAGTGGCAGGTGGACTCCCTGCCAGAGGAGATGGAAATGTTTGCGTGGAACACCACACACTTCCTTTATCTGGGAGTGTACCTAAGTCCCACTGAGGATGCTTGTTCGGCAAACTGGCAGGAGTTGGAGATGAAAGTGGTTGCCAGGCTGGAGCGCTGCTTGGAGTTCTTTCTTTTCAGGGGAGGGTGTTGGTCATAAACCAGCTGGTGGCTTCCATGTTATGGTACAGGCTGGCTACTCTTGTCCCACCTTCCATTTTTGTAAAATGAAATGAAAAAATGAAATGATTCAATTTATTGTCATTGTCAGTGTACAGTACAGAGACAACGAAATGCATTTTTAGCATCTCCCTTGAAAGGGAGACACAGGGCGTCGCGGTGTGCCCGCGCCTGCCGCTGTACATTCCATCACAGGCAAAGGTGGGTGAAGTGTCTTGCCCAAGGACACAACGACAGTATGCACTCCAAGCGGGATTTGAACCGGCTACCTTCCGGTTGCCAGCCGAACTCTTAGCCCATTGTGCTATCTGTCGCCTATCTAAATGCTTTACAGAAGAAACTGGTGGACTTCTTTTGGGGAAATAGGAAGCACTGGGTTTCCGCAGCTGTCTTGAGTCTGCCGTTAGAGGAGGGCGGCCAGTCCTTGGTATGCGTGCATACCCAGGTGGCGGCTCTCTGTCTCAGGACTCTGAGGAGATATATGTACATAGAGAAGCCCCCCAGAAGGCACGCTTTGGCCACATATTTTTTCCGACGGGGTCGTTGTCTAAGGGGGGTATCGCGGCTCCCAGTGGCAGGCATCAGTCGACCCGCCCTAAGGGGCTTGCCTGTTTTCTACCGGGATGTGTTAAGAGTAAGGAATCTGGTTGTTTTCAGCCAGCGTGTTGCTCCACGAGGGGAGGGGGATGTTGCGGCTGCGGGAGTGGCCGGTCCTCACCCAATCATGGCGGGTGTCGAGGAAAGGCGTGTGCCTAGAGTGGTTTTGAATGAGCTCTTAGCCGCTCCGTCAGATCTGTTCATCGGGCCTCGGTTCCGGGATATATCTCGGGCACCGGCTCCACACAACCTGAGCCGCCTTTCTGAGATGATTAGCGTGCCGTTTCGTGACGCGAAGAGACGCTCACTGTATAGAATATTCCTGCACATTCTGCACCTCCTTGCCTTCGTCTCCCTTCCCGACACACCATGGCGGATGGTGTTACCACCTGAAGGCGGGGAAGGTCCCCAGTGGGGGTCCCTCTACAAGGGATTTGTCCCCCTTTACATTGGGGACTTGGGGTGGAGAGTGCTGCACAGAGCGGTGGCATGTAACAAACTTTTGAGTCGGTTCACGGGCTCAATTTTCTGTGGTGAGGAAGAGACCGTGTTCCACGCGTATATGGAGTGTGAGAGGCTATTGCCCCTGTACCAATATCTGAACGGGTTGTTCCTAAAGTTCTGGTTGCATTTTAGTCCTACGATTCTTGTGTTTGGACACAAGGCAGGGTGTGGGGAGAGCCAAATGGGGGGGGGGGGGGGGTGGGACTTACCTGTTGGTTTACTCCTGGGCCTGGCCAAGATGGCCATTCGCGGGTCCAGGCAGCAGGCGGTTGATGGTCAGGCTAGAGTCGGCTGCCTGCCCCTCTTTCGGGCCTACGTCCGTGCACGTGTGTCCCTGGAGAGGGAACACTCGGTGTCCACGGGGCTTTGGAGGTTTACCGTGGGCGTTGGTCACCGCGTGGGGTTGAGAGTATTGTGAACAATGATTGTAATGTTGTATTATAATGACACTTGATATAATGTAATTTCTTTTTTGTTTATGACTTGATCTGTTGTATCATTTGTCGTGTCGAATAAAGTCTTGTAATTGAAACAAAAAAAAGAGAGAGTGCCTTTTTATTTCAACCCAAACAACCATTTGCAGGCAGTGCTTTTTTACTTCAAACTAACTATATTTTCATTTTCAAACCAAATTAAGGGTACTCACAGTGCTGTAGACATTTGTTCAGTGTCAATCAGAGCTCAGAGTGACAGAGACGAATTGACAGAGCTCCAGCTTGCAGAGACTAATTGAGGCACACCACTTCCTGGTTTTATAGCAGCAGAGAGAATGGGGAATTTTGTAAAAACATTAATATCTCTGTCATTTTTCATCGACAGGAAAAATCCTCGGCACACATATGGCGGAACAAGGTGACCAAACATTACGGCCGTAGGTGGTGGCGTTCTCTCGGAAATTGCAGCACAGATGGCCAAAACTGGTCAAGAACAGACTTTTAGTAATATAGATATATATACCCAATGGTATATGGACACACTGATCTGTTCTGTATTTATTTATGCCTACAATATTCTGTTGTGCTGAAGCAAAGCAAGAATTTCCTAGTCCTATCTGGGACACATGACAATAAACTCTCTTGAATCTTGAATCCTAAATCTATCATTCGTAAATGGCAGGTCAGTTACAAAACTTACCTTCAGCAGCGCTGCAGTTCTGTCAAAGGCCATGTGCGCGACTTTGGTGCTTTTGAGGGGGGGGGGGGGGGGCAGGGTTAAAATGTGGTTTTTCTACCGCCAGTCCTGGATATATTTTCTTGGGGAGCTTGCTAACGCTGAAGAATTGTTCCGACAGCCGTTCTGTGAAAAACTTTTTTTAATTGCTGGACCATTTCAGCGCTGGACTAAACTAAAAAGCCACTTCTAATGGCGTGAACGCCGGCAACGGGGACGGATTTCAGGTAGGGGACAGCCAAAGGAAAGCCGTTTATTTTACATATAAACGTGCTTTTTAGGATTACATGAATCCACATTTTACGTTGCGAAAAGGTGATTTAGGCCCCACACGAACCAGCAGTATTTTTCCTGCTGATATGGGGTTTAAATTCACTGCAGCCGCAACGTTCCAAATGATCCTGTCCCACAAAATCCCACTCGCAAGATGATGAAAATGGCCATTAATTTACAGGAATTAAACACTAAATTCCTTCCATGTGGCCTATAAATTCATCACATTGAGATTTAAAAATCATGTTATATTGTGAATTCTTATTTGAATGTTATTTGGACACTTACGCTATTTAAAAATGTTAATCTTTTCTTAAGAAATGGATAGATGTTTAGATCTAGTAATTTAATTTTGTAATTAGCTACAATTGGGTAACTAACTATTTATATGCTTTAATTTCAGGCCATCCAAGTAAGATTGTCTCATATTTGCTTCAATATGCTTCAACCTATAATAACTGAAAATTTCTTTCAGTTCCCTTAATTTTTAAGAACCATGGGCTTTTGACTGTCCTCGATCACAGCTTTTGTGTTAAGTCAATGGAAAAGCAATAGGGAACAAGATGCTAATTTCCAAGTATGAAAATGGCCAAATCTTTTTTAATACTGAAGATATGAAAGTGAATTAGGTGTCAAATTAAACTTAGTTTTATGCTTTATCTGATGGGATAAATTGCAGACTTGATTTTTAAAGTCTCAAAATTTTGTAACATTGCTATAATTGGCCATTATACCATGTCCTGGTTTGAATTAAACTTTCCGGTTGGTGTTGGATTGTGGAAGATTATGGAAGAATGCAAAATTCTGGAGCAAGTACTGAACACCTTGAAAATCTTAATCCTAGTTGATTTTATTTTTAATTGAATGTGCAAAAGCTTCAAAGGATTCGAGAGAAATGGCAGCTGAATATCTTTGATTGCTTGTTGGCCATCAAGAATAGGAGTGGGAGAGTTTGCTCCAAGGCTGCACAACACTCACCTCAAGGCTAAAATCCTGATATGTTTTCCTGGTGCTCCTCTAAAGCTCTTTATTTATGATATTTTTGGCATCTGTGCTAACCTATTCCTTTACTTTCATCCTTTTGTCCAACTGCTCCATGTTACATGTGAACGCACATGCACCAAGCTTATAAAGTATTCATAAGAAAACCCGTACACTGCCAGCAGATTAATAATCCAAAGCATTTCCTAAAGCTCAATAAGGAATATCTCAAACATGCTCTTTTAACATTTGCTGATTCAATAAAACTCCTGTCATTTTGGAGTGACCAATTTTGGAGACTCTTTGCGAATAATATGGTACCAAAAATATACTGACTATATTGGAGGTAGGAATCATTTTATTACAATGATTTCTTCCTTCAATCCACTAAACTAAACTGCAAGACATTGTTTAAATGAGATTTGAACATTTTATCTGACCTCTCCCAACTCCCACTTTGCTGCCTTTCAGAATCACAATTTAATTTTAAGTTTTAAAGATACATTTTTCTATTTCCACGTTCTCTTGTTCTGAAATTTAAATTTAAATTTCAAATCATTTCAGGCAGCAAAGCCAACAAAATTAAATTAAAATGTTGCATGAAAATTTTATTTTTCCAGCTGACATGTCATACATTTAAATAGTTCTCCAGTTTTGTAATCAAATAAAATCTCTTGGCAAAGAAATTGTTTGGTACAGTTTTTGCACCAGTGTTTAGATTTCAATTCAAAAATAATTCCTAAATGCTAATTGTGGTCTTACTGCAAGGTCAATGTATATAATTTTCTTTTTGTGTGCTGCACAAGCCTCTCTGGCAAACATGCCTGGACCTACAAGATGGTTTAGAATTGTTGCTCAGTGGTGCCTGATTGTGCATACCAGAATTCTATTGAAGTGTCATTGATCTGAAACATACAGTATTAACAGTCTCCATATATCAAGTATTTTGAACATGGTGTAATTTAAAATTTCTAATATCTTTCCTTTCTATTGAACTGAACAACGTGCCTGAAAATCACTTTAAATATTTTTATCCATGAATGACTGAGCTCAAAATTGGGTCTCCTTAAAGTGGACTTGCCTGAGCAATTCTGTTGTGTGGTTCATTGTTGGAAATCCCTCTGAGGCATGCCCCACTATGAATACATTCTTAGTCCTCACAAATGTTCTTCTTTGCACCTTCCAACCCCTTCCATTCTTGTTGTGACAATTGTACCACACCAACCCCAACTGCCTCCCACTCAACCTCACACCTCAATAATGACTGTGACTACACTGTTTATTGATTTAGTTTAGAGATGCAACATGAAAACAGGCCCTAAATGCTGGAGTAACTCAGCAGGACAGACAGCATCCCTGGAGATAAGGAATGGATGACGCGTCAGGTCGAGACCCTTCATCAGACTGAGTCCATAGTCTCGACCAGAGATGTCACCCGTTCCTTCTCTCCTGAGTTGCTGCTTGTTGAGTTATTCGAGCATTTTTTGTCTATCTTCATCTGCAGTTTATTCCTACACATGTGCATCTACAGTTCATTCCTACACATGGAAACAGGCCCTTTGGCCCCCCAACTCCACAGAGCCCATCGATCACCCGTTCACACTAGTTTTCTACCATCCCACATTCCCTTCCACTTCATACACACTAGTGGCAATTTACACAGAGTCAATTAATCTACAAATCTACATATCTTTTGGATGTGGGAGAAATCAGTAGTACCCTGAAGAAACCCACGTTATGCAAACTCCCCACAGATTGCACCCAAGATGAGGCTTGAACCTGAGTCCCTGGTGCTGTGAGGCAGCAGCTCTACAAGCCACCCTGCATATTTACACTCTTCTTGGTAATGCACCTGGCCATTATTACCTTCCTGGCTGTGACTTCAATTGATAGCAAAATCTGGAATGCATATCTAAAAAGGAGAGCTGTCGTTAAGTAACTGGACATCACTGATAACCTTCACAGATGCCTCGGTCTTTTTTAAACAACAAATGAGGAAAACGGCTTCCATCATGTTCAGGGTAGAGATAAACTCACTTTTACACACATACTCCTGTGGGAACACTTTAAAAAAGTAATAAATGAAGAAAAATGATTCAGAAAATCATTTCTGAATTATTTATTCAGCTCTTTGCTTCCAGAAGGAGCACATTTAACAGACCATTACAGAGATAAGCTACCATGAATTAACCTTCGGAAATTAAGTTTCAGTTTGGTGCAAGTCCTTATCTGACTCATTTCATATTATTTTTTGCAAGTGAGATGATAACTGACAGTTGAATTTGTTCCTTACCTTGGTAAGTTTTTTATTGCAAGTGCAATTAGCAATCTGTATTTACTTGAATAATTACTTCCAAATAATTTTGCAGATCATTTGACCTTCAGGTGACAAATGGTAAAAGTCTTGTTCCTGTTTCCTACCCTGTAACTCATGGTACTGTCAAGTCAAGTCAAGTCAAGTCTATTCGTCACATACACATACGAGATGTGCAGTGAAATGAAAATTGGCAATGCTCGAGGACTTTGTGCAAAAATCAAACAAACAAACAAACAAACTACGAACAAAATGGAACAGAATCACGTATTTTTTTACATTTTACCTATTGTGGGAGGAAGAAAAATGAAAAAAAAACAACAATTAATAAAAACAGTAGAATGATACAGTAAAGTTGCATATGCATATGTCTCATCAATTTCTTCCAACTTAGACAAGGGAACATATACATATATCTGAGTTTCTTGAAAGTGCTGATCATGTCTGTGGATGGGAATAGGACACTAAAAATAAGAGACCACATTATGTCTCTTCCTCCATTTTTTCTTGTGTTTCAAGTTGATAGGGACAGCAATGTCAACGTCTCCTAAATCATGGACAAAACTGACAGCTGCTAGTCTTAAATTTCAGCATGTTGGTCTGAGTTAAGAAAAGCTGTGTCTTTTCGACAAAGCAATATGCTCATGGTTGGAAGGCATAAACTTTATGAATCTCAAAACCCTGCCTCTTTTTTGACAAGAGTTTTCAACCTGAAATGTTAACGGTTTTCCTTTCTGTACATGCTGTCTGGCTTGTTATTTCAGATTTGTATTATTTGTGTTTTGATTTGTATTAACACCAATGTCAGCTCCTTGAACTTGTTAATTTTGCTGTGAAGTTTCTTTTGATGCAGGCTCCGACCAATGATTAAGATCAGTACTGATATTAAGATACTTGAAGTTTTGGGGAAATTCAGGCTTCACTCACCCAGACCTGCAACGGACCCCAACTCTACTTTATCCTCCGGAAGATCCACGTCCTCAATAAACAATTCCTGGCCCACCTGGACTTCCCCAAGAACTTAAACTCGCCCACCTCCAGGATGCTCCTGCCACCGACACTCTGCGATGACCAACTGCAGGCCCCGGACCCCAACACTGGTCGTGCCGCCTGCCTAAACACCACTAGGCCGAGTCCCACAACACCATTTTTGCCACGAGGAGCAGCACCAGCACTCACCACCACCCGGACCGACCTGAGGCTCAGCACCAAGCATCAAGTCTCCATGCTGCAGACTCTGACATCGCGGAGTCTAACTGTGCTGGGTCCTAGCCCCCCCCCCCCCAACAAGGCTGAGGCCACGGGTCAACTGTCAGACACCTCCTCCTGCTTATCCATGGACCATGACCCCACAGAACAGCACCAGGCCACTATCTCTAACACTATCACTGACTTCAACACTTCCGGATCCCTGCCCTCCCAAGCCTCCAACCTCATCATTCCCCAGCCTCGCATGGCCCGATTTTACCTTCCCCCCAAAATCCACAAACCTGACTGTCCTGGCAGGCCCATTGTTTCTGCCTGTTCATGCCCCACCGAACTTATTTCGACATACCTCGACTACATCCTATCCCCCCCTTGGTTAAATCTCTCCCTACCTATGTTCAAGACACCTCACACGCTCTTCGTCGCCTCCATGACTTCCGTCTTCTAGGCCCCCACTCCCTCATCTTCACCATGGATGTCCAGTCACTCTACACCTCCATCCCCCACCAGGAGGGTCTTAAAGCCCTCCGTTTCTCCCTTGACCGCAAAACCAACCAATTCCTATCTACTGATACTCTCCTCCGCCTAGCGGAGCTGGTCCTTACACTTATCAACTTTTCATTTGACTCCTCCCATTTCCTCCAAATCCAAGGCATAGCTATGGGCACTCGCATGGGCCCAACCTATGCCTGCCTCTTTGTAGGGTATGTCGAACAATCCTAGTTTGAGACATACCATAGCCCTATCCCTGAACTCTACCTATGCTACATCGACGACTGCATTGGTGGTACATCCTGCACCCATACAGAACTCATTGACTTCAACCATTTCACCACTAACTTCCATCCGGCACTCAAATACACCTGGACAATTTCTGACATCAACCTACCATTTGTAGACCTCACTATCTCCATTGCAAGAGACAGACTACTGACCAACATCTACTATACACCCACTGACTCCCATGGCTATCTGGACTACACTTCTTCCCACCCTGCTTCCTGTAAGGACTCTATCCCCTACTGCCAATTCGTCCGTCGATGCTGCATCTGCAGCCAGGATGAGGTGTTCCACACAAGGGCATCGGAGATGTCTTCATTCTTTAGGGAATGGGGTTCTTCCCCTCTTCTAGTATAGATGAGGCTCTCACCAGGGTCTCTTCTATACCCTGTAATTCTGCTCTCTCTCCCCATCCCCCCACTCGCAACAAGCACAAGTCCCCCTTGTCTTCACCTTCCACCCTACCAGCCGTCACATACAACAGATAATCCTCCGACATTTTTGCCACCTCCAACGGGATCCCACACTGGCCACATCTTCACATCTGCTCCCCTTTCGGCTTCCCGCAGAGACCGCTCACTCAGTAACTCCCTGGTCAATTTGTCCCTTCCCACCCAAACCACCCCCTTTCTTGGCACTTTCCCTTGCAACCGCAGGAAATGCTACACTTGTCGCTTTATCTCCCCCCTTGAATCCATCCAAGGACCCAAGCAGTCTTTCCAGGTATGGCAGAGGTTCACCTGCACCTCCTTCAACCTCATCTATTGCATCCGCTTCTCTAGGTGTCAGCTGCTCTACATCGGTGAGACCAAGCTTAGGCTTGGCGATTGCTTCGCCCAACAGCTCCACTCGGTTCATAATAACCAACCTGATCACCCGGTGGCTCAGCACCTCAACTTCCCTCCCATTCCGAATCCAACTTTTCTGTCCTGGGTCTCCTCCATGGCCAGAGTGAGGCCCACAATAAGTTGTAGGAGCAGCACCTCAAATTTTGCTTGCGTAGTTTACACCCCAGCAGAATGAACATTGACTTCTCCAATTCCAGGTAGTCCCTGCTTTCTCCCTTATCCCCCCCCCCTCCTTCCCAGCTCTCCCACAGCCCACTGTACCCACCTCTTCCTTTATTCTTCCCGCCCCCCCCACCCCCAAAACGGTCTGAAGAAGGATCTCGACCCGAAACGT
Organism: Leucoraja erinaceus; assembly: GCF_028641065.1. NCBI lineage: Eukaryota > Metazoa > Chordata > Chondrichthyes > Rajiformes > Rajidae > Leucoraja > Leucoraja erinaceus. The sequence goes on from NC_073380.1 coordinate 20,439,314, forward strand.
CGCCTATTTCCTTCGCTCCATAGATGCTGCCTCACCCGCTCAGTTTCTTTTTTTTTTTTAATTTATTTTTATTGTATTGTATAATTGTGCAGCTTCATTTTAAATATTATAACCAAAATTAAAAAAAAAGAAAAAAGAAGAAAAAAAAGGAAAAAAAGAAAAAAGAAGAAGGAAAAGAATGAAGAAAAAATAAATAAAATAGAAAAGAGCAGGAAAAAGACCCCTGTTGCCAAAGCAGTGCAGAAGAAAATAATAGATAAAGTATTCCGTAGAAAAACTAAAAGGTGAAAAAAAAGACAACAGAAATTGCAGCATAGAGACATACTGTGAGTGAATGACACCCCATGGTAGTGTGATTCATGTTACCTTCCGTAGATGTTAATATCAAACAACTCCGCTCCTTAAAAAGTTTTAAAAAAAAGGACAGAACAGAACAGAATTTAAAAAACAGTATATAAATTCATCGAGGAAACCAAATTCCCAAAAGGTTAGATATCTTTTTGTACACTGAGTAAATAAGTGGATATTTGATATTTAGATTAATATATAAGAATTGTTAGATAGCATACTGACATTAATGTGTTAAACTATTATCCGGTTCAAAGTCGGCGACCTTATAGTAGTCTGTTAATTCCACCTGCAGTTTCATAGACAAAGCAGCTACTCTCTCTCTATCCCTGCCTCTTTACCACCCTTCACCTCCCCCCAGCTTCCCCACACATTCCAGTACAAATCTCTAAACTTCCCCACAACTTGCCACAACTTACTCAATACCTCCCAACACTTACTCAACCGCTCTCCCTCTCTTAAGCTCTCCCCTCTCCCTGGGCCTCTCATCTTCCCCCGTCACTCCTTAGACTTCCCTAACTTTCCATGACTTCCCCTAACTAATTCTCACTAATTCTCACTTACGATGACTCTCTATATCTCTCCCGCATTCGCTCTTCATGCCTCTACCTCTAACTCTCTACTGCTCTACCCCTACCCCTCCATTTCTCTGCCATACACCCTCTTATCTGTCATGCAATCTGTCAGGCGGTCTGTTAGACCTTTTAACCGACTTTGCATCGGCAGCTATATAACAGCATATTAAGTATGAACACACTTTAAAATCATAGCATAAATCTGGTAACTCTGATAACTCTGGTAATTAAATATTGGATGTTAAATTAATATACACGACTTAATGCGTAACTTATTTGTATTAGTATATTAAATAAACTATTAAAACATTCGGAGTAAGAGAGTCAGTAGCAGGTTGTTGATACAGCTGTAGTATACATAGACAAAGTAATCTCTCTCTCTCTCTCTCCCTCACACTCTGCCTGCCTATGCCTCCCGCCAGCTTCCCCATGCATTCTAATTCAATCTCTAAACTTCCTCCAGACTAAGCAAAACTTACTCAATAATGTCGGCCATCTTATAAGAACATATTAGATATAAACCCAATATGAATGCATACAATATAAAATAATTATAAACCCGGTATAAACCCTAACCCCTTTTATAACCATCATATGAGTGGATACAGATAGAATGAATTAAAAACACAGTATGACTTCAGGGTAAATAGAATATAGTCCTCTTGATTGGCATCATAAGATAAGCTCAATGTGACTTTGTGACATAGCTAGATAAAATAGTTACTTATCCTTGACAGAGTCTGCAGTGTCTTGAGCTAACTTAAATGCTTCCTCAGGATTGGTAAAGAAGCGTTCAGTCCCTTTATATGTAACTCTCAATTTGGCTTGGTACATTAGACTGTATCCGAGATCTTGAATGTCCCTCAGAATGACTCTCGACTTGGTAAATAAAGAGTGCTCTTTTCTTGACGACTTCGGCTGGATAATCTCTGAAGATTCGTATGTTGCCCCCTTCAAAGATCAGATTTCTGTTGTTTGACACTTTCTTCTTGATGTCTTCTAAAACGTGGGAATGGTGTATCTTCAGAATCAGCTGCCTTGGTTCGGCTGCAGGTCCTGGACGGGCTCTCAGAGCTCTGTGCCCCCGGTCCAGTTTGGGTCTTTCATCCAGGTTAAGTACCTCTTGGAGTAATTGAGTCGCAAAATCGCGAGAGACTTTACCAATTTATTTTCCTTCCTTCACCCCAACAATCCTTAAATTCTGGCGTTTAGAGCGCCCTTCGAGATCAAGAAATTTTTCAGTCATCTTGGCAAGTTGCCCAGAAACATACACCAATTTCGTCTTCAGTCTTTGTGTTGTCTGAATGATTTCGGTAGTAGCAGATTCCCATTCTCGGATGGCTTCACTATGTTTTTTTGAAGTAACGAGAATGAGTTCTAACTTGCTGCTGATATCAGTTTCGATCCGTTTAATTTCCCCCCTCAAAGAGGATTTCACCTCCTCTCTGCGGACTTGTACCTTGTCGATCTTATCACATATTTCTGCTCTGCCAGCAGCAATGTCCAACTTTACAACAGCAAGTGGCTCACTCAGTTTCGTATCCAGCTTTTCAAGTTTTTCACCCAATAAAGCTTTAATATCTTCCATCAAAGCTTGTCTTGATGTTTTCTCTTGTTCCATAGTCAAAGTCGAGAGTTCTTCCTCAGAAATTTCAGAAACTTCCTCACATTCCACTTGAAGGTTTTTCCGTGTGACTTTAGGTCTTTTAGGAAGCGTAAGACAATTTATTTTCGGTTACCGTCTACTGGTCATTTAAAATACCAGAGTCGAGTCGATTTCTGCTTACGTCACTTACGCGACAGCAAACATCTGCCGGTAAGCGATTTTCTTCAGTCCGTTTATTATTTTCGGCCGTTTTTCCGATTTTCGCGGAGCTGAGCTAAATGGCGCACATCTCAAATCGCCAGAGCGCCACCGGAAGTCTCGCTGAGTTTCTCCAGCATTTTTGTCTATCTTAAACCCCTTTCTCACGGGGCGACTTGACGCAAGAGTTAACCAGAGTTGAACATCATGGGAACCTCTTGCGATAACCGTACGGCATTCGTGGACCACCGTGGACCACCGTGGCGCTAACGGCAGGTACTCGTGTAACTTGGTGACTCGGGAGAAAATTCAAACAAGCTTGAATTTCTCCAAGAGTGACTTGTACACTTGTGGTTGAACATTGCTACATTATATGGACGTAGTGGCCAGTGCGATATCCGTACTGACTCTTGCGTGTACCGTGGGAACTCCTGCGAACGGTGAACCTGGAAGCTGGACAGAGGGGACAGAAGGTGAGTAAAAATTGTCTTCTGTGGGATTGAATTTAAAAAATAAAGATTTGCATCCGCATATGGACATCAACTTATTCATGAGTTATGTTAATGAAATTCAAGAAAATAACTATAATCTTTAAAAGGGACTTTACTGAAAGGTCCCGCATTTTTATGGTCCATGAGAAATTTTTCACATGTGAGAGATAGATGCTTTGGCCCGTTGAGTTACTCCAGCATTTTGTGTACTAACTTGCTGATTCAGAGAGCAAGGATTCACTCTTTACTCTGAAACACACGCAGTCTAATGGGAACTCTTTAACTCAGCGGGCAGGCAGCAGTTAATTGTTGCTCCCTTCAGTTTCCCAAGGGGTCAGGACGGGACTGGAGTTGGTAGGGAAAGGTGGGGGAGTCGAGGGAGAGGAGGGGGAGACAGATGGGGGTGTCTTCATTTACTGGCGGCGGGTGTCTGTCACTGAAACAGGCAGGTGAGATTTCACATCCACCTTGTATGTGCCTCTCTCTCTCTCCCTCCCTCCCTCTCACACAGGCTGAGAGACTCTGCCTCTGTGAGTGTACGTCTCTTTCTCCCCCTCTCCCACACACAGTAAGACCGAGGTACTGTGCTCAGTCCATCTGTGTCTCCCACATACACAGTAAAACTCTGCTTTGTGTGTGTATATACGTCTCCCCTCATTTCTCTCTCTCCCCCCCTCCCCCCCCATCATTTGTGCCATGTGATGATTTAATTACACTTGACAGTTTACAATGTCTTTCAAGATTTAACGGGAAAGCTCGGGAGACGGACAAGTCACTCGCACAAATAACAGAAATGCCGAGTACCGTGGGAACTCTTTGTCTACCCCACCGTTATATCGTGTGATATCGTGCTAGACCACGACCACTTCACTCTGGTCACATCTTGCGTCAAGTCGCCCCGTGAGAAAGGCCTATTAAGATACTTGAATACAATCAGGATCCAGCCAGATAGAAATTATTTGTTTTCTTCCACTGTGGGACAATGAGGCCATAAATGTGTAAGAAGGAACTGCAGGTGCTGGTTTAAAACTTAAAACAAAAATAGACACAACAAGCTGGAGTAACTCAACGGTACAGGCAGCATCTCTGGAGAGAAGGAATGGGTGATGTTTCGGGTTGAGACCCTTGTTCAGACTGGCGATATATGATTTGGGCAAGAATGTAGGTGGGCTGATTAATTTTGTAGATTATTTTAAAAATTGGTGAAGTTATGATTAGTGAATAAGACTGTCAGAGGATAGTTCAAGTTCAAATTCAAATGTATTTGTCACGTGCACCTATTGGTAATTTACCATGCAGCATTACAATTAAAGGACACACTACCGAACATAATTCAACACTGTGTGGTGGAAGGTAATACAGTTCAGACAGTCCTCCTCCTCCCTTGTTCACCCGTGGTCGGGGCCCTCACCCTCTGTAGTTGACGCTATGGACGGCCCGATGTTCAAGCCCTCTGGTCGGGATGGCAGCACGCCGACGTTGGGATTGGTCGAGCACACACCATGGCCCAAAGCTCCCAAATTGGCCACCGCCTTACCAGAGACCGCGGCTTCCAGATGTTGTAAGCCACAGGCCAGCAGTCGGAGTTCTTCTCTAGCGAGGAATCACCAGCTCCACGATGGGAAGTTTGCACCACACCTGATGTCAGAAGCTCCACATACCGAGGATCCAAGATATAGTAAGATGTAGACCAGTTGAAAATATGGGCAGAGAAATGACAGGTAGAGTTTCATCCAGATAAGTCTGAGGTATTGCACTTTAGGAGACCAAATGTAGGAGGAAACTATGAAGTAGATGATGGCACCCTGATGAAAATAAATATTCAGAAGGACATCGGAGTGCAAGTCCATAGATCCCTGAATGTGGTAACAAAAGTGGATAGGGTGGTAAAGAAGGTTTTCAGCACACTTGCCTTCATTGGTTGGAGCATTGAGCATAAAAGTCAATAAGTCAAGTTGAAACACTATAAAACGTTGGATATTCCACATTTGGAATAATATGTGCAGTTCTGGTCGCCATAATAGAGTGACGTTTTTGGAGAGGGAATAGGAAAGGTTTGCCAGAAAGTTGCCTGGATTTGAGAGTATAGTTAGAGAGTGGATTAACTAGGATTGTTTTCTCTGATGTGTTGGAGGCACTCTGCGAAAACTCTGTACTGACAGCACACATAGTCAGGATCGAACCCGGGTCTTTGGTGCTGTAAGGCAGCAACTCTACTGCTACGCCACTGTGCCATCCGTAGATTACCATAGGTAACTAATAGGTTAATTTGTCTCTCTAAGTGCCCCTAGAGGGTAGGCAAGTGGTAAAATAAGATCTAAGGCCATAAGACATGAGAGCAGAATTGGGCCATTCGGCCCATTGAATATGCTCCACCATTCAATCATGGCAAATCCATTTTTCCCTCTCATCCCCATTCTCTTGCCATCTCACCAAATCTGAATGGAGTTATGAGTGTGGGACAAAGAGATTTCATGGAAAAGATAGTGGGGAATGTTGTCGTTCTATGAGCTGGCATAGAATTGATGGGCCAAAATGTTCTTCTATGTTTTATGGAAATGTGTAACTTGAGCATTTAATAGAATCTGACAGAAATTTCTCTCAAGATTTACTTGTGATCTTTTACCTCATGTGAGAGATTAAGTAAATTTTGAAGGGTCACACTGAGTACTTGAGTAAATCCGTGGTCTCAGTATGAACCTTGAGACTCAGTCTCAAATCATTAACTCAAGGGAAGCATCAAAAGACAAGTTTCTTCCACTTGCGCTCATTAATTATGACAGCTAGCTAAAGTAAGAACCGGACACAGCTATCAGAATCACAGTGGACAGCAATACAGACTGATCAAATTTAACTAAAGGCAGAGTGAAAAAGTAGAATGAGAAAGAAAAACAGTGAAGTGTATAACCTTTTAAAAGCAGATTTGAGACAAGAGAGAAAGTGAGAAAGGGGAAGAAATAGAAAGAGAGATAGAGAGCGAGAGAGAGCGAGAGAGAGCGAGAGGAAGAGAGAGAGAGAGAGAAAGAAAGAGAGAGAAAATTTCTTCATAAGTAAAGAAAACAATAGATATTTTAGTTTCATTTTTTTTAGTTTTAGAGATACAGCGTGTAAACAGGCCCTTCAGCCCACCGAGTCCGCACCGACCAGTGATCCCCTTACATTTACATTTTACAAACCTGTACGTCTTTGGAGAGTGGGAGGAAACCGAAGAACTCTGAGAAAACCCAGCCAGTCATGGGGAGAACGTACAAACCCGTGCAGACAGAAGCCACAGGCAGGATCGAACCCGGGTCTCTGGTGCTGCAGACGCGGTAAGGCAGCAACTACCGCTGCGCCACCATGCTGCTAACTTTCTTATAGACTTTCTATAAGAAACTCATGTTGTTATATGACATGGTAACTGTGTGGGAGGGAATACAAGGCTGAAGATGTGATGTTCAGTGTGTTTCAGCTGGTTCAATGTATTTGTTTAAAACTCACATGGATGTGCCATGTAAATCCAAGGTTATTAGGTAAGATATTTGATGGGGAATTTGTACTGAGATTTCCTTTGTAATGTAATCTAACAGGGAAAAAAAATACTTGGGCAGCCGGAGATTACAAAATATGGCTGATGGGTGTAGACATTAGCAAACACCACTCAGAGATAATTGGTTATGATTTATCACTGGAAGATAAGGTGATCTTTTGTACTTTCATGAGGAAGCTACCTTTCAGAAAAGGCTCTGAAATATCTATTGTGAAGCCCTAAATCTTGCCAGCAATTCTGGGATGAACTAGATTTATGTTTATGTACAGAGGAAAGAGCAGCAATTTACTCACTGTAAAGCACAATAATTATTATAAATATATCTGTGGCAGGTTAACATTCTCAATAAATGTGGGGAACATGTTTAAAGGATTTTAATGGAAACATGCTTTTATTTATCATGCCCATTACAAAAAATAATTGCTTCACAGGAGGAAATATGATAGATTCAGAACAACCTAGCTATTTAAAATTGTGCTGCCATGAAATTCTAAGGACCCTCAGGAACGATGGAAATTCAAGAACGCAAATATTAACCTGGTGACTTAATATATCTCTCATTTTGCCATTAAGCCATATGTACAAGAGTCAAGAGTCAAGAGTGTTTAATTGTCATATCTACCGACAACCGAACAATAACATTCTTACTTGCTGCAGCTTACCCTGTCCCACTTAGGAAACCTGAACGGAAACGTCTGGAGACTTTGCGCCCCACCCAAGGTTTCCGTGTGGTTCCCGGAGGTTGCAGGTGGTTGCCGGAGGTTGCAGGTAGTGGAAGCAGGTAGGGAGACTGACAAAAACCTCCGGGAACTGCACGGAAACCTTGGGTGGGGCGCAAAGTCTTCAGAGGTTTCCGTTCAGGTTTCCTAAGTGGGACAGGGGCATAACAGACCGGTAAATGCAATTACATGAGTACAGAAGTTGGGAGATCATGTTGCAATTGTAGAAGACTTTGGTGAGACCGCATTTAGAATATTGTGTTTAAGAAGGAACTGCAGATGCTGGAAAATCAAAGGTACCCAAAAATGCTGGAGAATCTCAGCGGGTGCAGCAGCATCTATGGAGCGAAGGAAATAGGCAACATTTCGGGCCAAAACCCTTCTTCAGACTGATGGGGGGTGGCGGGGAGAAGAAGGGAAAAGGGAGGAGGAGGAGCATGAGGGCTGAGGGATGGGAGGAGACAGCCTGAGGGCTGAGGAAGGGGAGGAGACAGCAAGGGCTAACAAAATTGGGAAAATTTAGAATATTGTGTTCGGTTTTGGGCACCATGTTATAGGAAAGATATTGTCAAGCTTGAAAGGGTTCAGAAAAGATTCACGAGGATGCTGCCAGAACTAGAGGGCGTGAGCTATAGGGAGAGGTTGAGTAGTCTGGGTCTCTATTCTTTGGAGCGCAGGAGGGTGAGGGGTGATCTAACAGAGGTGGACAAAATCATGAGAGGATTAGATTCGGTAGAGGCACAGATTCTTTTACCCAGAATAGGGGAATCGAGGACCAGTGGAAATAGGTTCAAGGTGAAGGGGAAAAGATTTAATCGACATCGCAGGAGTTACCTTTTGACACAAAGGGTGGTGGGTGTATGGAACAAGATTCCATAGGAGGTAATTGAGGCTGGGACTATCCCATCATTTAAGAAACAGATAGACAGGTACGTGGACAGGACAGGTTTGGAGGGATGTGGACCAAGCGCAGGCAGGTTGGGCTAGTGTAGCTGGGACATGTTGGCCGGTGTGGGCAAGTTGGGCCGACGGGCCCGTTTCCACACTGTATCACTCTATGACTCTATGACTCTATAACATATAGGAAACATATAATTATCAAAAATACAATAAATTAATAGCTGTAATACTAGATTAGCATTATTGGATTGGATTGGATTGGATTAAATTTATTGTCATTGCACTTTTCAGTGCAACGAAAATGGTCTAGCCTGCAGTCATAACATAGAATAAATAACAAACACTCAACACAGTTTAAAGTCACAAAGTCATTGCCTCTTCCCTCCTTGCTCTCCCTCTACGCTGAGGCAATCCAAGCCTCCGATGTTGTGACCCCGCGGGGTGATGGTAAGTAAGTCCCGCAGCTGAATCCGTGCTCCGCAAAGCGGGCCGGTTCAAACTCCACGGCCCGGGGCGATCGAAGCTGCCGCCCTCCAGTCCAGCAGACGCAGCTGTAGTTGTGGGAGCTCCGGAAAAACAGGTCACCACATGTGACCTGCGAGCTCCCGATGATGTCGTCCACTGGCCCGCAGCTGAGCCTCCGAGGCTCCAAAGTCAGGTCGGGAGTTGGGTCGCACCGCAACTACAGCCCCGAAGTTGGACAGCCTCGTGTTGGAAAGTCCTGGCTCTGCCTCCGCAGCCTCGAGGTCGGTCGCAGTTGGAGGCCACCACCTCCGCGATAGGCCTCAGCGCAGACAGACACGGAAACGGGGGATACGGCAGGAAAGGTTGCATCCCCCTCAAAGGAAGAGCCAAAAAACATGTTACACCCACCCCCCCACACATACACAACTAAATAAACCGAAATAAACTGTAAAAACGGGACAAGCGAAAAAAAAACCCAGAAAAGACAAACGGACTGCAGGCGAGCCGCAGCTGCAAGGTACCGCCGCCATTTCCGGAATTATAGTGCAAAACGCAAAGATTGTAATGGAACCAAAGACACATTCCATGAAAGTTCATAGTTGCTGAAGTTAGTGAGATGTGTAGTGTTCAAAAGTTATTCAACCAGTCAGGCAGCATCTTTGTAGAAAAAGGATGGATGATGTTACGGGTTGGGATACTTCATCAGTCATGACCTAAAATGTCACCCATCCTTTATCTCCAGAGATGATGCCTGACCCGCAGAGTTACTCCAGCATTTTGTGTCTATCTTTGTTATAAAACAACATCTGCACTTACTTGTTTCTCCTGTAGCATTCAAGAGCCTGATGGTTGCTGGGAAGAATCACAGCTTTTAATCTCCTGTATCTTCTTCTCAATGGTAGGAATGAAATGGGAGCGTGGCCAGGTGATGTGGATCTTTGAAGTTATTGGCTGCCTCTTTGCCCCTATTCCCCCATGATCCCGTCCCTCCCCCTGTCTACTTCCACCTAAATCCCTCCTCTGTCTTTACATTTCGCACTTCCTCTCTCCTTATAAACACCCCTTTGTCTCTTTGTCACCTTTTCGTCTTTGTCACCTTCTTGTTTAATCCACTTTTATCACTGCTTAGTCACCTTTTTGAATTTGTCACCTTCTTGTTTAGTCCACTTTTATCATCACTGTGTCTCCTTTTCATCTATAGCCATTGTCCACACATTTGCCAACTTCCCTCCTCTGTATCCACCTATCACTTGTCTGGCTTTGCCCTGGTCTTTCCTCTTTTCCAGCTTTGTCACCCGCACTATAATCAGTCTGAAGAAAGATCCCAACCTGAAACATTGCCTATGAACTTAGACTCCAAGATTCCTCTGCACATCAATGCTGTTAAAGTTCTTGCCATTAACGGGTTATGGTGAAATTAAGATATTTTGGCTGGAGCAATGACCAGTGGAGTTCCTCAAGAATCTGTGCACGAACCTCTGCTGCTTATAAGTAAAGGGCCTGTCCCACTTTCACAACCTAATTCACAACCTTTTTTACATGTGGACATTTTTCATCATGCTAGAAAAAACGCCCCAACCTACTTGATGCTACGAGTACCTACGACTAGCATCACGACCTGCTACGACCTACCTACGATCTCCTACGACCTCCCACGGCCTCATGGCGACCATGCTGCGAGTATGAGTCAAGGGCAAACACGGCAGAGGTCGTGAATTAAGTGGTGAAAGTGGGACAGGCCCTTAACTCATGGAAATTTTTCATCATGCTAGAAAAAACGCCCCGACCTACTTGATGCCACTAGTACCTACGACCTACCTATGACCTCCTATGACCTACTTACAACCTCCTATGACCTCCTACGACCTCGTGACGACCATGCTGCGAGTATGAGTGAAGGGCAAACTCAGCAGAGGTCGTGAATTAGATTGTGAAAGTGAGACAGGCCCTTAAAAGTCGTCACAAGGTCGTAGGCGGTCATAGTAGGTCGTAGCAGGTTGTGATGCTAGTCGTAGGTACTCGTGGCATCAAGTAGCTTGGGATGTATTTTCAACATGATGGAAAATGTCCACGACTGAAAATGGTCATGAATTAGGTCGTGAAAGTGGGACAGGCACTTTAGTTTAGAAACATAGAAACTATAGAAACATAGGTACCATAATTGGCCAGTAAATATTTAAAATATGATTCACCTGCTGGACAACTCTGGTGGACTGGATTGTAATGGAGTGAGAGGACTGCTCTCCGTGTAATACAGGAGCGACTCTCCTCTCACCAATGAATCTGAATAACAAAAATTACAATAAAAATCCAATGATACATAGCACAATTAGAACTTGGAAACAAATAAAACAGAATCTAAAATTAAGAAGTCTATCTCATTTAATGCCAATAGTCAATAATCCGTCGTTTAAACCTTCAATTATAGATAAATCATTTACACAATGGGAAAGAATGGGAATCAAAATGCTCGGAGACTTGTATGAATTAGAAAAATTATTATCATTTCAACAATTACAAATGAAATATAATTTGAAAAATAATCAATATTTTAAATATCTTCAAATCCGTGACTATCTGAAAAAATACACAAAAGACTATCATAACATGCCCCCAGACTTATTGGATGAAGCCATGAAGACAAAGGCTGAATCAGCGAATCTAATATCATACTTATACAACATTATTTTAAATATAGAAATACCTACAACCGATGATATTAGAAGAGACTGGGAACAAGAACTAGCTATAAAATTTTCAAAAGAGAGCTGAGATAAACACTTACTATATGAGCATAAATGCTCGATCAACGTACAACATACTCTAATTCAATTCAAAACATTACATAGACTATATTATTAAAAAACTAAAATAAATAAACTTTTCCCCAATGTCTCACCCACTTGTGATAAATGTCAGTCAGACGAAGCTACCATAGCGCACTCTTTTGTTTTTTGTATAAAAATCGAAACATTCTGGAACAAAATATTTGAAATCTTCACAAAATTAATTAAAATAAAACTTGTACCAAAAGCAGAATGGATCATTTTTGGAATGTCGAAGGTAACCACGAACTAATCGTGTTTCAAAAGAATTTACTTAATTACGGGCTAATAATGGGAAAAAAGCTTATACTCAAATTTTGGAAAAATGCTCCAATACCAACAATAAAAATGTGGATTTCAAACATGTTTGAAACATTACACCTGGAAGAGATGAGACTCCTCCTAGCAGGCAAAGCAGACCACTTCCAAAAGACGTGGTCTGCATTTATGGAACTATTACAAGCATAAGGTGCAATAGTAATTTAAAAAATAAATCGTACCAGGATCTGGTAACGGGGGGTAAAAAAAAACCCCCACGGTTGGTATATCCTTTTTTTGCGGAGTTTTGTAGTTTTGTGTTATAATAGAGTGATTGTTTCTCCTTTTTCTTTCTTTCTAGGGTCTATTTCCTTTCTTTACTTCCTTCTCTAACTTCTTCCCTAAGGGGCTTTCTTTTCCCAACACTTTCCTGCACCTTCACGACTCTTGCTCACTTTCCTTACTTATTTTATTTCTACCTTTTTTAAAGCTCAAAAAACGAAGTGGTACAACAAATGTAATAAGATATATGTGATGTGTATTATTGTAATTTACTGTACTTCTAATTTAAAAAAAAAAAAAAATAATAATAATAATAATAAAGAAACATAGAAAATAAGTGCAGGAGTAGGCCATTCGGCCCTTCGAGCCTGCACCGCCATTCAATATGATCATGGCTGATCATCCAAATCAATATCCCATACCTGCCCTCTCTCCATAACCCCTGATCCCTTTAGCCACAAGGGCCACATCTAACTCCCTCTTAAATCTAGCCAATGAACTGGCCTCAACTACCTTCTGTGGCAGAGAATTCCACAGATTCACCACTCTCTGTGTAAAAAATGATTTTCTCATCTCGGTCCTAAAAGACTTCCCTCTTATCCTTAAACTGTGTCCCCTTGTTCTGGACTTCCCCAACATCAGGAATAATCTTCCTGCATCTAGCCTGTCCAACCCTTTAAGAATTTTGTAAGTTTCTATAAGTTCCCCCCTCAATCCTCTAAATTCTAGCATGTATAAGCCAAGTCTATCCAGTCTTTCTTCATATGAAAGTACTGCCATCCCAGGAATCAGTCTGGTGAACCTTCTCTGTACTCCCTCTATGGCAATAATGTATTTCCTCAGATTAGGAGACCAAAACGGTACGCAATACTCCAGGTGTGGTCTCACCAAGACCCTGTGCAACTGCAGTAGAACCTCGCTGTTCTTATACTCAAATCCTTTTGCTATGAACACCAGTTTGCTGACAACACCAAAACTGGAGGAGTTGCAGACAGTGGAGAATGCTGTCAGAAGATGCAATGGGATATACTTCTGATGCAGAAATGGGTAGAGAAATGGCAGATGGAGTTTAACACAAGCAAATGTCAGGAGTTGCACATGTGGGGGTTGAATATAAGGAGAGACTACACAGTTAATGGCAAGACTCTTAACATCATTGATGTGCAGAGGGATCTTAGAGTTTATAGCTCACTGAAGGTGGTAGCACACGTGGAGATGGCAGTAAAGGTATATGGTATGAAAGGGATTCCACCCATTTCTTTTGGTGGAAACCATTTCCCAGGGTGGAAATGTCCAATGCAAGAGGGCATAGATATAAGGTGAGAGGGGGAAGTTTAATGGAGATGTGCGGAGCAAGGTTTTAAAACACTGGTGAGAGCTCAGAATGCATTCTCAGGGAAATTGGTGAAGGCAAACTTGATAGTGGCGCTTAAGAGGCTTTTAGATAGGCACATGACAGTGCAGGGAATAGAGGAACATGGATCATGTGACACTAGTCTGAAGAGGGGTCTCGACCCGAAGCATCGCCTATTTCGTCTCTCCATAGATGCTGCCTCACCAGCTGAGTTTCGCCAGCATTATTTGTCTACCTTCGATTTTTCCAGCATCTGCAGTTCTTTCTTAAACATAACTCCACATCACATTCGGCACCAGCATTGTGGGTCACATGGTTCGCTGCTGTGTTGTACTGTTATAGTTTCTATGTTCTATGTGCTCAAATGCCAATCATTTGTTTTTTTAATAATATACTAGATTACGTGGGACCCGTTGGGTCCCATTCTCACATGGGAGGGCTGGTCCCCCATGCAATCTTCTACCGCACCACCAATTCCAATATTGGTGACCAGTGGGGGGGGGGGCTTTCTGGAGTGCTAGTCTGGGTGTTGTGGACCAAAGGGACTGGTTTCCAGAGGGCTGGTATCGACATTGTGGGCCGAATGGATTCTTGGACTCGCAGTTCAGTCAGTCATGGCTGGTGGACTCACAGTTCATTCATTTATGGCTGGAGGGCTCACAGTTCACTCACATGGCTGGTGGGCTCACACACACACACCCTCCATCACACACACACACACACACACACACACATCACACACACACACACACAGCCTCCATCACACACACACACACACAGCCTCCATCACACACACACACACACTCCATCTCACATACATATAGACACCCTCCATCTCACACACACATACACACCCTCCATCTCACACACACACCCTCCATCTCTCACACATACACCCCCCATCTCACATACTCACACACACACACACACACACACACACACACACACACACACACACACACACACACACACACACACACACACACACACACACACACACACACACACACACACACACACACACACACACACACACACACACACACGCACGCACGCACACACACACACACACACACACACTCAATCTCTCTCATACACACACCCTCCATTTCACACACACACCCTCTATCACACACACACAAACCCTACATCTCTCTCACACAGCGTAGACTCACAGTTCTGGACTCAACTCTCACTCACAGTCTTGCGGGCTGACTGACTCACGACCAGCCTCCGAGGCTTCATTCTCCTGGCCCCCAGAAGGGGCGTTACCTTCGTGATGACCGACAGGCGAGAAGACCAATCTGTTGATCTCATGATTTTTTTAAACCTTCATAACTTTTCTATTATTTCACTGATCGGAACAGATCTTGGTGTCTTGGAGTAGATAAGAACGATAAGATGGCAAAAACAAAATTGCAATATATGGTAGCATTTTTGCGCAAATACATTCACAACATAGACCGGAAGTTTTAGTAATAGGATAGATAGATAGATAGATAGATAGATAGATAGATAGATAGATAGATAGATAGATAGATAGATAGATAGATAGATAGATAGATAGATAGATAGATAGATAGATAGATAGATAGATAGATAGATAGATAGATAGATAGATAGATAGATAGATAGATAGATAGATAGATAGACAGACAGACAGACAGACAGACAGATAGATAGATAGATAGATAGAGAGAGAGATAGATAGAGAGAGAGATAGATAGATAGATAGATAGATAGATAGATAGATAGATAGATAGATAGATAGATAGATAGATAGATAGATAGATAGATAGATTGTATGTCAGACTGGTTATAATAACATCCAGGTTCAGGAACAGCATCTTCCCCACAGCCATCAGGCTATTAAACATGACATTGAAAAAGCTCTGAACAATAACAGTCTATTATTACTATTGCACTTTATCTGTTTATTTATTGTGTATGCATGGTCTATGGTCTATAGACACACTGATCTTTATCTCCCATATTGTATTCTGTTTACATATTCTGTTGTGCTGCAGTAAGTAAGAATTTAATTGTCTTATCTGGGACACATGGCAATAAAACTCTCTTGACTCGTTTGTATATTAAATTCATATTAACAATGAAGACATTCCATTATAATTTCTCGATATATTAACCAGGCGTTTGGTTCATCGTAATGTAGGAAACATCAGTGTGTGAAAAATAGTCCCTATATTAACATGTCATGAATCTACTGCAGACTTTATTGTCTTTGAAAGACTATGAGATGCTTGAGATGGAGTAGAGAAATATATATAAATTCAACTCTCTCCTTTCATCATCAAATAAAAACTCTATTGGAGCCCCACTACAATGTAATGTTCTTAATTAGATGTCATACTGATAGAATATTACTATGAAAATTACAGGCAAGTTAAAGTAGGAGAGAAATGTGATAAGGGCACATTAAGGGATTATGATGAAAACATCACCAGGAGCATCTTAAAGTGCATCCGGTTTGATCTCTCATTGATTCTCCTCTCAGTGAGTTTTGTAAACACAAGCTATTCTTCAGGCACTTGCTGCTGTAGATAAGATATTAATGCAGTGAGTTGACTTTCACTGAATAAACATGAGCAATACTATTTTACTGGGACAGGAGGGCTGTTTAGTGAATAATTAATGTGCCTGGAATGCTGTGTGTTTTATAGTGCAGGGTATAACGTTCCTTGCTTTATTCTGTAGTACTGCAGCGTTCCTTTTCCTTCTGCCACCATTTACCTTGTTAATCAATTGTGCTATTCAGTTATGTTCAGATCAAAGGCTGGCCAACAATATAGGCTATATCACCCCCTCCCCTCACCTGTGCCAATCATCAATTGCCAGGCTTTGTCCTGCCCCTCTTCACCTTAAGCATTCTCCCCCTCCCCTCTCCCACCACAATCAGACTGAAGAAGTGTCCCAGCCCAACGCTTATCCGTGTTCTCTCGAAATGCTACTTGACCCATTGAGTTACTCCAGCACTATGTGTCTTTTTTTGGATAAATTGCTGGGTAATCAAACTTGAATTTATATGTGTAGGAAGGAACTGCAGATGCTGGTTTAAACACAAAAGCTGGAATAACTCAACGAGAAGGGCAACATCTCTGGAGAGAAGCAATTGGTGACGTTTTGGGTCGAGACCCTGCTTCTAGTAGACCTTTCATGTTATGGAGTAGAGACATATATAAATTCAACTCTGACCTTTAGTCATCCGATGAAAACTCTATTGGGACGTAATTCTGTTCTACATGGGGGTAGGGAGGAATAGATTGTCCACAAAAACATTATTTAAGAGAACTTTCTGACCAATTTCAGTTAGCTAATAGTGCTAAAATAGTGCTACTTGTAGAAATGATTGAGGCTCAGCTTCCAGCTGATCTGATAGAAGATTAATGATAGCTCTGCTATAGTGATGTTTCAAAAATCATATAATCTGGGCCTTATTTACAACTCTACACACAGTTCTTAAAATTACACTTGACCTTGTATACCACAGAATCTTTAATTTAAAAGGAACTGTTCCCTTTAATCATTTAAATCAAAGCATCTAATTTCTTATGCCAAAACAACAATTTTCCCAAGGGCTAACTTAAGAAAAAACAACACAAATAAGGAGCAAAACGTGACTAATCATTGAAATATTGTGCTGTAGAGATGATCCATCAGGGATTGTACTGATTATGTATGACAATATGGTTGTGAGACATCTGTAAATGTAAGCAGTGAAAAAATCTATTATCTAACTCTTCTCCTTCTGGCTCCCTTCACTCGCTATATTCACGGATCCTGCTTGGCCTCACTTTCCAATTCCCAATCATGCCAGCATTCTTCCCAACTCCCCAACCCACCCTAGAAACCTCCTTTCTCCTTTCACTTTCCTAGGACACAACCAGGCTCCAAAAGCTCACCTTTTCCACCACCCATTTGTATCCTGCACTTATTAATATATTTAGTGATTTTTAAACCATCATACTGGGAGGGGGTAGGAGGGTAGGGGGGAGGCTCCTGCCTGTGTTCCAGGCCCCTACAGCATTTGGTCAGACATTTTAAATTACAGCTCCATCCAAGACCACAAGAAATTGCGTGGAGTTATGGACGTAGCCCAGATCATCACGCAAACCAACCTCCCTTCCATTGACTCCATCTACACTTTTCGCTGCCTCGACAAGGCCACCTGCGTAACGAAGGACCGGTCTCACCCTGGTCTCTCTCCCTCTTCTCTCCTCTCCCTCTTCTCTCCTCTGCATTATGTTTGAAAATGCATACGTCCAAATTCAAGGACAGTTTTTTCCCAGCTGTAATCAGGCAACTGAATGGTCCTCTCATCAGATACTGCAGTCCGGACGTCCCATCTACCTCATTGGAACCTTTGAACGATCTTTAATCGGACTTTACCCCTTGCTCTAAATATTGTACATTTTATCCTTTATCTGTACACTGTGGACAACTTGATTGTAATCGTATATAGTATTTTGTTAACCTGATGACACGCAAACAAAAGCTTTACACTCTACCTGATAACAATAATGTTTTCAGTTTGCAAGATTGGTCAGATAGAGTGTGAGGAAACTGTGGGTTGCAAGTCTGTGTGTTAGCTCAGAGTCAGCAAGATCTGGTCAATTGTGATCAGGTCCGATGAGATTCGTCTGAGAATGTATGAGTGACTGAGCAGTCTCAGTGGCGCTGCTGGTAGAACTGCTGCCTCTCAGCACCAGAGATCTGGGTTCAATCCTGACCTTGGATGCTGTATGTGTGTGGTTTGCATGTTCTCTCTGGGATCTTGTGAGTTTTCTTTGGCTTTTCCAGTTTCCTCCGATTTCCCAAAGACAGGTATATTTGTAGGGTTAATTGGCCACTGTAAATTGCCCCTTGTGTGTAGCAACGGTTCAAAAATTGTATAATATACAGGCCCATACGAAGCTTTTCAAAAAGGGGGGTGGCATAACAGGATTACAAAAAACGTAATGTGAAATAATGTACGCGCTGCGCACATCACGAGCGCGAAACGTGGTCCCTCGATGCCGGGGTCCAGGGCCCGCTTAAGGGCCCTGGAAGCTCAGGGGTTTTAGATGCTCTCTGATGCATTCCGAGCTTTATTTTGGAGCATTTTTGCACCAAATTTATGACCAATATTTCAGAAATTAAGAGGAATCTGAGAGGTAGCTTTTTCACACAAAAGGTTGCTGGGTGTATGTAACGAGCTGCCAGAGGAGGTAGTTAAGGCTGGGACTATCCTAATGTTTAAGAGATATTTGGACACGTACATGGGTAAGACAGATTTAGATCGATATGGGCCAAACGCGTGTGAGTGGGATTAGTTTAGATGGGACATGTCAGTCGGTGTGGGAAAGTTGGGCTGAAGGGCCTGTTTCCAAAATGCATCATTCTATGACTAAAAATTGAAGAAGAAAAATGCATGTAGATAAGTAGAGCAGATTTGAAAGAGGAGTGAAATGTAAAGGCAGAGATAGGTTTATGGCTGGAAAGGGACATAGGAAAGGAGGGGGAAGAATGGGCTTGGGCAGATGGATGAAGGGAAAATAGTCACAGAGTGCTGGAGTAACTCAGTGAGTCAGGCAGCATCTGTGGAGAACATGGATAGGTGACATGTCACAGAGTGCTGGAGTAACTCAGCGGGTCAGGCAGCATCTCTGGAGAAAAGGTATAGATTATATTTCGGGTCAAGACCGTTCTTCAGTAATATTCATGATGTGACATGCATAGACATTTCTGAATGTTACCCAAACCATTGTGAGCTACTTTGTTACGTTGCTTGCCCTCTCCTAAAACGTCTCTGCTGCCTTGGGTGATGCTGGACAGGACACAAGCTTTAGGACACGGTGTGAAGTTGTTGCCGTCTGTCCCAGCCTGGTAAAAACCTGGATGGAGTGGATTTGGAGAGGATGTTTCCACTAGTGGGAGAGTCTAGGACCAGTGGCCACAGCCTCAGAATTAAAAGACACTCCTTTACAAAGGAGATGAGCAGGAATTTCTTAAGTCAGAGGGTGGTGAACTGTGGAATTCATTGCCACAGACAGTTGTGGAGGTCAAGTCAATGGACATTTTTCAGGAGATTGATAGAATCTTGTTTGATACGGGTGTCAGAGGTAATGGGGAGAAGGCAGGAGAATGGGTTTGAGAGGGAAAGAGAGATAGAGTCATAGTGATAAAGTGTAGAAACAGGCCCTTTGGCCCAGCATGCCCCATCTGTACTAGTCCAACCTGCCCACGTTTGATCCATATCCCTCCAAGCCTGTCCTATCCATGTACCTGTCTAACTGTTTCTTAAATGTTGCGATAGTCCCTGCCTCAACTACCTTCTCTGGCAGCTTGTTCCATACACCTACCACCCTTTGTGTGAAAAACATACCCCACAGATTCCTATTAAATCTTTTGCCCTTCACCTTAAACTTGTGTCCTCTGCTCCTCGATTCACTACTCTGGGCAAAAGACTCAACCATAGCTATTCAAATCATGATTTTATACACCTCTATTAGATCATCCCTCATCCTCCTGTGCTCCATGAAATACAGTCCCAGCCTACTCAACCTCTCCCTATAGCTCTGGCCCTCTAGTCCTGGCAACATCCTCATAAATCTTCACTGTACCCTTTCCAGTTTGATGACATCTTTCCTATAACATGGTGCCCAGAACTGAACACAATACTCTGAATGCAGCCTCACCAACTTCTTATGCAACTGCAACATGACCTCCCAACCTCTATACTCAGCCTGACCCACTGACTTACTCCAGCACTCTGTGAAATGTCACAACACAAACTATGGAATTCATATATTTCAGTATTGTTATCAAGGAAAAGAAAGCTGTTCCAATTGTTTGATATTATTTGATATTGTTTAATATTATTCATATGGAGGAGAAAATATAATAGCTCTAAAACATAACTTAATTTTGCAATCTCACTAAAGATAATCCCCCTTTCCCTCTCCCCTCTCCATCTCTCTCTCCCTTCCCTCCCTCCCTCTCTCTCTCTCCCCCTCCTCCTCTCACACCGCCCCTCTTTCTGGTGGTGGGGGGCAAAGATGAAGGTGGCGCGGGCCCAGCAGGAGTTGTGGGGGCCCAGCGGGGGTCAGTGGGGGGTAACGTGTGGTTCACCGGGGGTGGCGGGCGCCCAGTGGGGATGGCATGGACCGGGTGGGGGTCAGCGGGGGGGGCGTGGGCCCGGCGGGGGTGGCGTGGGCCCAGCAGGGGTGACGTGGACCCAGCGGGGATCAGCGGGGGTGGCGTGGACCCAGCGGGGGTCGGCGTGAGTGGTGTGGACCCAGCGGGGATGGTGTGGGCCCAGCAGGGCCCAGCAGGGGTGGCATGGGCCCAGCGGAGGTGGCGTGGGCCCAGCGGGAGTCAACGGGGGTGGCGTGGACCTAGCGGGGGTGACGTGGGCCCAGTGTGGGTGGCATGGACCCAGCGGGAGTCAAGGGGGTGGCGTGGACCCGGTGATGGGAGAACGGAAAACTGGCCATTTCCAAAGTGGAAACGCTGATTTTAATTTTTTCTGATTTTTTTTTTTAACCAATTTTTTTTTTTTTTTTTGGTGATTTTTTTCTTACGGGGGTTGCGGTCACACACCATGCACCCCCCCCCCCCTTCGGATGGCCATGATATAGAATTAGTGTGAACTGGTGATCATATAACCATATAACCATATAACACCCTTTTCTATTCCTTGGCTTTCGCCCCTGCATGAGACTTTGCTCTTGTTTTAGTGTTTCTATTATTGTTTTTTATTGTTTTTACTGTCTTTTAATGTTTTTATTGTTTTGTTTTATGTTTATGATTAGTCATGTACAGCACTTTGTTGCAACAGTGGTTGTTTTTAAAGTGCTCTATAAATAAAAAACAAAAAACACACAATTACAGCACAGAAAACGGGCCATCTCAGCCCTACAAGTCCGTGCCGAACAATTATTTTCCCTTCCTGCACTCATACCATAATCCTCCATTCCCTTCTCATCCATATGCCTATCCAATTTATTTTTTAAATGATGCATCGAAACTGCCTCCACCACTTCCACTGGAAGCTCATTCCACACCGCTACCACTCTCTGAGTAAAGAAGTTCCCCCTCATGTTACACCTAAACTTCTGTCCCTTAATTCTGAAGTCATGTCCTCTTGTTTGAATCTTCCCTATTCTCAAAGGGAAAAGCTTGTCCATATCAACTCTCTATCCCTCTCATCATTTTAAAGACCTCTATCAAGTCCCCCCTTACCCTTCTGCGCTCCAGAGAATAAAGACCTAACTTATTCAACCTTTCGCTGTAACTTAGTTGTTGAAACCCAGGCAACATTCTAGTAAATCTCCTCTGTACTCTCTCTATTTTGTTGACATCCTTCCTATAATTGGGCGACTAAAATTGTACACCATACTCCAGATTTGGTCTCACCAATGCCTTGTACAATTTTAACATTACATCCCTGCTTCTATACTCAATGCTTTGATTTATAAAGGCTAGCATACCAAAAGCTTTCTTTACCACTCTATCTATATGAGATTCCACCTTCAAGGAACTATGCACGGTTATTCCCAGATCCCTCTGTTCAACTGTATTCTTCAATTCCCTACCATTTACCATGTACGTCCTATTTTGATTTGTCCTGCCAAGGTGTAGCACCTCACATTTATCAGCATTAAACTCCATCTGCCATCTTTCAGCCCATTCTTCCAAATGGCCTAAATCACTCTGTAGACTTTGGAAATCCTCTTCATTATCCACAACACCCCCTATCTTGGTATCATCTGCATACTTACTAATCCAATTTACCACACCTTCATCCAGATCATTGATGCACTTGACAAACAACAAAGGACCCAACACAGATCCCTGAGGCACTCCACTAGTCACCTGCCACCAACCCGACAAACAGTCATCCACCATTACCCTCTGGCGTCTCAATGGACAGTATGGGGTAAATGACCTGAAGAGCCTGTTTCCATTCTGTATCTTTAAATTAATCAACAAAATGTGATTCTGATTTGAGGTGGGAACACAGGGCCAGAAAAATCAACTTCATTGTGCTTGGATCGCAGGCAAGTGTAATTGGTTGAGAATGAGTGGGGATCTGAACTTTGATATTTTAATGATCGTTTGTTTGACATTTTGAATCTGCAAAATTTGATTTAGAACTGAAAGTTTTGTTTCTGAAACATTGGCAGGCACTCATGTGAATATAAATGCAAGCGTATTAAATATAAGGGGATGAAATCATACAAAACATCATCAAGGGAGCCACGTTAGTATGTGGGCACCATATTATTACTTTTCCCTTAAACTTAAAAAAAAAGCAGTTTGATGGGCTGGTAAGATTATGCTTTTTGATTTATCTCTTTTGCAATGAATTGAATGAAACATTGGAAAATTTATAAAGACAAAACTTGTGTAAAATATGTTCTCATCAAACTACCTCTGTTTTAGTCATCAGCATTTCCATCAATAACCACAAGTAGCAATCTAGAAAACTTCAGATGCACCTCATGCACTGATTTGCATTTCTCAAATCGCTTCTTCAAACCTTGCATCAGTTTGTGGCCAAATGTCCTAAAACATTATTACCAGAGAAGAACATATGGCAAAGCAACATTTTGAAAGCTGTTCAGATCGTTACGCCTACCCCATGTTGATCCTAAGACACTTAGCAAACTGAGTAGAGTTTTGATTACACATAGGTCTCCAGTTCTTTAAATTTCCACAGGGATTTATCTTTCCTGAATTGGCTTTGAGCTTTCTTCAGATTTCCCACTCTATTTCTATTTGCATGTTCTTTTCTGATACCAATAACTACAATTAAAATTTGGCAGATGTAGGAAATATGAATTAAAAACAGGAAACACCCAGCAAATCAGGCAGCATCTGTGGAAAGAGAAATGTATTAATGTTTCAGGTTGATGATCTTTAATCATAAAATCTGATGAGCTTTTGTCTAATGAGTGGGTCATTGAACTGAAATGTTAATTTCGCTACTTTCTCCATAGTAACTCAATGGGTCAGGCAGCATTTCTGGAGAGAGGGAATGGGTGACATTCTGGGTCAAGATCCTTCTTCAGATAAAACAGGGGACAGATAGGGAGAGGGGTAGGTGTGGAGGGAAGAATACTGTGTAAGATGGGAAGCAAAGCATTTTGGGAGAGGAAAATTAACAAAGAACAATACTCTGAGCTTGAATTCAAAAGTAGAATTCTGAAGGTTAGGCTGGAGACCTTTAATATGAGAAATGTGGTTATTCTTGCAAACTGCTTGTCAGTGACATTTTAACCAAATCCTGATATGAGATAGTATTTCTGGTTTCATGTTCATTTTGTTTGAGAGGACATGATAAACACAGATAAAGAATGATATCTTGAACTCTGTAAGTCTGGGGAGAGTGGCAACCTAAAACAGAGGAATGGGAGAGGTGTATAGGGTTCCATGGTGAACACATTCCTGATTGGATTGATTAGTGGGGTGGAGGAGGAACTGATCATTAAAAAATATATATGGATTGTATGGGCTTTGCTAAGTCCAAGGAGGGTTTGCTGGAGTTCAGTGGGAGCTGGGGTGAGTGTGCTGGGGGCTGCATGGGTCATTTTCTAAAGCTATGTTCCAAAACGCTTTGTAGCAAACACAATATTGTTTCAACTCTGGCTAATATAACAACATAGGAAAGTTTAATTTGCGGAATTAGAAAACATCACTTTGCATTTCCTCCTTATAAAGTTGAGCATTTGATTCTGGTGTAAAAAGAGTGAACCACTAGAATATGTGGCCTCAAGGCTTAAAATGCCACCCAAATCTGCCAAACATCTTCCACGTTTTGTTGTGTATTTTGCATTTTATTAGCCTTAAAGTGTGAAAGAAATGGTGCCACTAAGATTCTTTGTGTGTCAGGCACTCGATAGGAGCAGAGGATATTAAACACAATAGATCAGAAAGACTCACAAAAGTCTATCGCCAGGATTTTGCTGATAACTACTATCACACTAAAGATAGTGCAGGAACCACCCTGCCTGAGGTTAACTGTTGCCAGTCCTGTTTTGTCCTTGTCTTTTCTCGCCTCTAGTTCCCCCGCACCCCTGCTTCTCCCCTGCTTTCAGTTTGTAAACCTGAAACGTCACCTATCCTTTTTTTCCAGAGATGCTGCCTGACCCGCTGAGTTACTCCAGTACTTTGTGTCTATCATTGATGCAAGCCAGCATTTTCAGTTCCTGTTATTCTGTAAATATACGTTAATAATTTTTGCGCTACTTTGGACATCGCCATTCTGCTGTTTTGCACGTGTCATCGTGTTGTGGGTGTGGCGGCGCCTAACGTCAGCGGCTCGACTACAGTCGTCCTTCTTATTTTTATTTTTGTCTTGTTAAATGTATGTTTTGAGCTTAGTTTTTATTATTTTTTAGCTGTGTATATGTGGGAGGTGGAGGGGGGTGGGATGTGGGGATAACCGTTAATTTCTTCCCTGTATGGGGAACCGACTTTTTCCCTGTTGAGCCTCCGGTGTCGTTGGGACTAACATCGTGGAGCAGGCGGCGGCCCCCTGGCGGGACCAACCTGAGGGCTCCAGTCACGGAGCCTGCGGATCTGCCATCGCGGAGCTGGCCGACTTCGGAGCGGGGAGAGCTGTGGTGGTGCTTGGCTGCGACCCATCTTTGGAGCTTCGGAAGCTCCGGCCGCAGGCCCGGTGGACAGGAACATCGGGAGCTCACAGGTCCCTGGTGGGAGACCGCTTTTCGGAGCTCCCGCAACGGCAACTTCTCCCGCTGGAATTGCGGGGTTTAAAGGACACGGAGCGGGGCCTAACATTGACCGGTATGGGTTAGCAGCCACGGGACTTACCATGTCTGCCGGGGGATTTAATATCGGGAGCCCCAGTTCGCCTAGACGCTGCAGTTGGACAGCTGGACAACTGCAGTCTGGTGAAGAACAAATGGAAGAGATAAGACTTTGCCTTCCATCACAGTGAGGAGGTGTTGGAGTCACTGTGATGGATGTTTATGTAAATTCTGTTAAGTGTGGGTCTTGGGTTTTCTTTGTAATGTAAAAAACTGTAGTAAATGCAATTTCGTTCAAACCTAAGTTTGAATGACAATAAATAGCATTCCATTCCATTCCATTTATTGCTGTAGTTTTCCTTATAGCATATATACTGTGCAGCCTGTGAATAGGCCATTCAGCCCATCACGTTGTATTCAAGTCTGAAGAAGGATCTCAACCCGAAAGGTCTCCAGAGGTGCTACCTGTCCCGTTGAGTTACTGCAGCATTTCTTGTCTAAGTTGTATTCAACTATGGCTGATCTAACTCTACCTCTCAACCCCATTCTCCTGCCTTCTCCCCATAACCCCTGACACCCATACAAATCAAGAATCCATCTATCTCTGCCTTAGAATTTAGACCAATGCAATTATGTTGCAATTAGTCCAATTAGTATTTTCAGCAAAATATAATAATTGTTTTAAGACATTTATTTCACCTTGACAATGCACAACAGAGGAGATACAGGCCTAGGAGGAGATCTAGGTTAAATCTATATGATTTATTTTGCATCCAAACTTTTAGGAGAATTCTTCCTTAAATATCTGGCTTGTAATGAGCAGGTGAGAAGGTAGAGGAAGTTCTGCATTACTGAGGAACGCACTTTTTGAAGTTAATGAGAGAATGTGCTATAAATAGGATGGTCTTGAATGTCCAGGAGGGAAGAAGACCAAGAAATTCTAACATCTAGGGAATGCGTTGCAACCCTCTTAATTGCATTTGCATAAAGTTCAAAGACACAGCCAGAGGATTCTACGAATAATATGTTTATATCTTCCCATCATTTTCAATTTGGTTAAGGCTGCTATTCTCTTTAACCACAAGGTACTGTGAGGAAGCAGTCTTGTTTAATAATAATAATAACATTTTAAAGAAATTGTGGTGGGATTTGTGGTGAGAGTTGAACTACGAACTGCATGAACAATCTCCTGGAATCACTCATTTTAATCAAATCAGTTATTCCCTTAACTAATTATTACAATAACAACATCTTTTCATGACATCTTCAAAGAAGTAAGCCATCCCTGGATACTAAACAGGAGATTTATCAAACAAAATTTGATATCAATCACAGAATGAGAATTAAAATGCCCTTGCTGACCTTGCACCTTTCTCCCCTCTGCTCCTTGTCACATTCCATAACAATTTACACCTTGTCATTCCTCCAGGTTTACATTCATAACTCCCTAATCCTTTTATCAGACACCCTGTGTATGTTCATCTCTCACCTTTGTCCAACCATCTGCTACCAACCCCCCCCCCAAACCTGTGTTCACCTATGT